>NW_027418982.1:0-112198 GCF_009905375.1 Apium graveolens
TGAAGATTTAAATATTTTTGATATAGCACGAGACCTCTAAAGAATATTTCTGCAATATTCCTTATTCGAGCTTGTTGCTATACTCCTGTTGCAACACAGATCTAAGAAATATCATATCTTGATGTTTCTTCTTTGATCATATTGCCTTTAGAGATATATTCCATAAAGATATAGTTTTGATATTTTTCAAAAATGGAATATCTCTTTTATCTGTTTAAAAGACATGATTTTGCTAGTTTGACTTTTTGACTCTGATTTGGATCAATTAAATTCATGTCATAATGGAGAGGATCTACGTGTTCTTAATTTTATGTTTAATTGTACGAATACCAAAATAAATAATATATCGAAGATATCCTTTCAAAATCGATTACTCTAATCATGGAAATGCTATTGTAATCATCAAAAACATCCAACACAACCCGGAAATCAAAACCCCAATTTCAGACGAAGATCCCTAAAAAATGAAATTAAAAATTACAAATCTTGGACTGTTTTTGATGATTAAAACAGGTAGATAATCAAAATCCAATCGTTTTGGTTACCCATACTTATAATTTGTAATTCAGAATTACTTCCAAAATTGAGATTTAATTCCTTAGCTCAAGAACACCCCCACCATGTTCTTCAATTATTAGTTTTTCCGAAATTTTATATAAAAAATGAATAAAATAAATAAATCTGCTGGTATTTATATTAACTGAAAAATAAATACCCAAAAATCAAATAAGGGTATTTTTATTCCCATAATTAAAATGATTAAGCCCCAAATTAATAATTAGGGGGAATAATTTCAAAAGTAATAAAATATAAAATTTATATCAAAATTCCACTAAAAATTGTGAATAATTCAAAAATGCAGAAATACTGGGTATTTCAAATACGATTGATTTTATAAAAATAAAAACACGAATTTTGTGGACTTTGACGACCCAATGGGGTCCCGGTCTATTGATTTTTGAAAAATAGAAACGATTCCTAAATTAACAGAAAATCCTGAAAATACATAAAATACATTCAAATGCTCATAAAACGAGATAAAATGAGTAATTCAATAAAAACGCAAATAAACACGCGTCCAAATTACAGATCGATTCATATAAATGCATTTTAAACACATAATAATTAATTGAAAAAATTTCTGGTCCTTGCGGGGCCACATATAACAATTATAACATATAATATAATGGCAATGAACATTTTAAACTTATTTAAACACTTAATATTTATTTATTTAACATATAATATTCACATAATTTCCCCGGTTATTACATCCTTCCCCCCTTAACAAGATTTTGTCCTCAGAATCAGCCTAAGAAAACAAGTGAGGATACTTGGATCGCATTTCGCTTTCCAACTCCCAAGTTGATTCTTCAACCTTGGGATTCCTCCATAGGACTCACACTAAAGACACAGACTTATTCCTAAGCACTCTTTCTTTCTTACCTAAAATTTGCAGTAGTCGCTCTACAAAAGACAAATCTGGCTGGATCTCGATTGGCTCGTATTCTATCATATGATTTGAATCAGACAAATAACGCTTTAACATTGAAATGTTGAACACATTATGGATATGCTGCATGTAAGGGGGTAAGGCTAGCTCGTAAGTGACCTTTCCCACACGTCTCAAAATCTCAAAAGGGCCAACATAACGCGGACTCGGCTTTCCTTTCTTTCCAAATCTTGATAAACCTTTCCAAGGTGAAACCTTTAATAGCACTACGTCACCAACTTCAAATTCCATATCCTTTCTGGTAGGATCAGCATATTTGCGTTGACGATCTTGCGCTGCCACTAATCATTTTCGAATGAGTTCTACTTTCTCATTTTTCTGCTGGATCAATTCTGGACCCAAAATCTTTCTCTCACCAACTTCTTCCCAACTGATTGGAGATATGCATCTTCTCCCGTATAAAGCTTCGTAAGGCGGCATTCCAATACTGGCATGATAACTGTTATTGTGGGAGAATTCAACTAATGGCAAATGTTCATCCCAACTTCCTTCAAAATCTAGCGCACATACCCTTAGCATGTCTTCAACAGTCTGAATTGTCCTTTCACTTTGACCATCTGTCTGCGGATGATACGCGGTACTCATATTCAACTTCGTTCCGAGACAATCTTGAAAACTTCTCCAAAATCTTGAATTTAATCGAGGGACTCTATCTGAAACTATGGATACTGGAACTCCATGCCGTGTCACAATTTCCTTCATATATAACCGAACCAATTTATCCAATGAGAATCTTTCTTTGATAGGAAAAAAGGAGCTGACTTCTTCAATCTGTCTATAATAACCCAAATAGTATCATGATTTGTCTTGGTCCTCGGTAATCCAACTACAAAATCCATCGCAATATGTTCCCACTTCCATTATGGAATGTCCAATGGCTGTATCAGTCCACTGGGTCTTTGATGTTCCGCTTTGACTCATTGGCAAGTGTAATACTTACTTACCCATTCCGCAATTTCTTTCTTCATACTTGGCCACCAAAAGTTTTCTCTTAAGCCTTTCTACATCTTCGTACTCCCGGGATGAATTGAATATCTGCAGTTGTGAGCGTCTCTAAGAATTTCATCTTTCAGCTCGGTTACGTTGGGTATCCATATTCTGGAAAAAAATCTTAATAACCATTTATCATCCTTTTGACTCCCTATCTCTTCTCCTGTCAAACTGTCTCGTTCATGGCTCATGACTTCTTCCTGACATCTTCTTATTTTCTCCAATAGTTCTGGTTGAAAAGACATTGCACATAATACATCCGTAAACATGCTTGGAATACTAACCTCTATTTCAAGCTTCTCAAATTCCTTGATCAATTCCTCAGATGAAGTGATCATGTTTAACATTTCCTTCCTGCTCAAAGCGTATGCCACCACATTTGCTTTTCCTGGATGATAGTTGATGGTACAGTCGTAGTCCTTGATCAGTTCTATCCATCTTATTTGCCTCATGTTCAATTCCTTCTGGGTGAAAATATACTTCAAACTCTTGTGGTCTGTGTAGATCTCACACTTTTCTCCGTAAAGATAGTGCCTCCATATCTTCAATGTGAATACTATAGCTGCCAATTCCAAATCATGAGTTGGATATTTCTCTTCAAGTGGTTTCAGTTGTCTTGAAACGTAGGCTATTACTTTGTCATGTTGCATTAAAACACATCCTAATCCTTTGTACGACGCGTCACTGTAAATTAGAAGTTTCTTTGATCATCCGGTAAAACCAACACTGGAGAAGATATAATCTGTTCTTTAATTCTTGAAAACTCTCCTCACACTTCTCATCTTATTCAAACTTCTGGTTCTATATGGTGAGCTTTGTCAATGGCATAGCTATCTTCGTAAAATCTTGCACGAATCTTCTGTAGTAACCTGCCAATCCCATGAAACTTCTTACTTTTGTTGGTGTTTTTGGTCTCTCCCAGTTGATTATGGCTTCAATCTTTGACGGATCCACTTCCACTCCTCTATTTCTAATTACGAGCCCAAGAAATCGTACTTCTTTTAACTAAAATTCACACTTTGAAAACTGTGCGTACAATTTCTCATGTCGCAGTGTCTCTAGTACTATCCTTAAATGCTCTGCATGCTCTTCTTCTGTCTAGGAATATATCAGAATGTCATCTATGAACACGATCACGAATTTATCCAAATACTTCTTGAATACTCGATTCATCAGATCCATGAAAGCTGCTGGTGCATTTGTTAATCCAAATGCCATTACTAAAAACTCAAAATGTCCGTATCTAGTTCTGAATGCTGTCTTCGGAATGTATTTTGGCTTGATTTTCAGTTGATGGTTTCCTGATCTTAAGTCAATCTTAGAAAACCATACAGTTGGTCAAACAAATAATCAATCCTTGGCAATGGATACTTGTTCTTAATGGTCAGCTTATTCAATTCTCGATAATCGATACACAGTCGCATACTTCCATCTTTCTTCTTGACAAACAACACTGGTGCGGCCCACGAAGACACATTAGGTCTTATGTCTCCTTTCTCCAAAAGATCTTACAGTTGAATTTCCAATTCCTTCATCTCTACTGGTGCCATTCGATACGGAGCTTTAGAAACTGGTTCCGTTCTGGGTGCTAAGTCAATCACAAATTCAATTTCTCAGTCGGGAGGTAACCCTGGAAGATCGTCTGGGAAGACATCTGGAAACTCATTGACAACTGGAATTTCTTTTGGTGCTGGAACTTCTTTGTTGGTGTCTATCACATGGGCCAAATACGCCTCACAATTCTGATGCAATAACTTCTTCGCTTGAGTTATCGTTACAAACTTCTTTTCCTACTTACTCCCTCGAAATATCACCTTCTTCCTACTATCCAAGGTCTGAAGTCTCACTTTCCTATTCTTATGATCAATCTAAGCGTTATTCTCTTACAACCAATCCATTCCTAAGATAACATCAAATTCTCCCAACTTAAAAGGTATCAAGTTGGCATAAAAATAATGTCCCACCATCTCAATGTCGCATCTCGGACACACTCGGTCGACGGGAACTTGGTTCTTATTAGCTAGCTCTATCATTAACATTTGGTCTAGCAGTTCAACTTTACAATGCAGTTTATCGACAAAATCTTGAGAAATAAATGACCTTGTAGCTCCAGATTTAAATAAAAATTTAGCATCTACGGAGTTGACTGGAAGCGTACCTGCAACCACGTCAGAACTCTGAACAGCATCTTGCATAGTCATATTGAATGTTCTTGCTTTTGGCTGGTTCTTTGCTGGTGGTCCTTCTATCCTTGCCACACCCTGAGATGATGGTCCTACAATCCTTGGAACATTTACACCTTGTGCTTACTCTTTGCAGTTGTTAGCACAATGCCCTTTCTTCCCGCATCGAAAACATGTAACTTCTGACATCTGATTACGGCACTCATATACATGATGTCCCTTCATATTACACTTGTAGCACACAAAATTAGCTTTGCAAACCCCAAAGTGCTTTCTGCCATAAAACTTGCAATCTGGAATTGGTGGACGATTGGACCTCTGCTGATTTGAATTCTGAAAATGGTTGCCTTATCCTCCATTTCATGTTTGGGGTCTCCTGGATCCCACATTCCTATTACCTTGAAACTTTGTCCTTTTATTGAAACGGCCCTGGAAATTACCATGATGCTGACCTCCTCCCGAGGTTTCTATTTTCCTTTTCTTCCCATCCTTTCCATTCTGAGACATGTCGCTTCTACTCTCAATCACCATTGCTTTCTGAACCACTGCCACATATGAAGTCAACTCAATCATGGCCACTATATTCTGAATCCAAAATTTCAATCCTTGTTCAAATCTTCTTGCTTTCTTTTCATCGATATCAACCTGATCTGGTACAAACCTTGCCAATTCAGTAAACTTGGCCTCATACTCAGCGACAGTAAGATCACCCTGTGTCAGGTTCAAGAACTTGATCTCCATTTGATTCTTCATATACCGTGGGAAATACTTCTCCAAGAACAGCTCGGTAAACCTTTCCCAAGTCACAAACTCATCTCCTTCCAATGCTCGTGTGGATTCCCACCAATAATTTGCCTCACCCTTCAGAAAGTAGCTGGCAAATTTGGTCTTCTGTTCAGCTCTTGCTCCAACTAAGTCAAAAGCCTTCTCAATCTATTTAAGCCATGCATTGGCTTTCACGGGATCATCACTTCTCTTGAACTCAGGTGGTTTCACAGCTTGAAACTGCTTAAAAGTCACTGCAGGTGGTGCTGCTGCTTGCTGTTGTTGCTGCTGTTGTTATTGCTGCGTAAGATGTAACACATGTTACTGTATCAGCCCCAACATCTAGATAATCATTGGATCTGTACGACTCTCGGTACGATCCTCTCTTGAATTACTCCTTCTCTTTGGTGCCATTATTCTGGTAAGAAACAAGCAACATATATAATAATATGTCAAATATTATGTCAAATATGTAGCAATTCTTTAACATATCAAAATTCTCAAGCATTATCTCTTTTAAAAATATCATAAACTTGCTACCATAATAACACATGCGACATGATTATCACATAATCCTGCTTATTATCTCAAGAATAATAACACAAAGAAAAGTTATCGAAAATTATCCATACTTTCCGATTTTTATTCAAAATCTCATATAAACCAGCAAATGGTGGATAGGGTTACAACACAATCTTCCAACCTCTTTCATCACTTATTACTATCCTCAGAAACCAACAAAATAGCAAAGAAATGACATAAAAGCCAAGAGCTATACAAAACAGGGAACCTGAACAACTTAATTATAACCCAGCCCAATAACCTAAATTTAACCCTATAAGAGCTAAACTACACGCGCCTATCTTATGTGATCTCCCTATGACTCACTTATGACAATCCTAAGCATGTTTCAGTGACCATAACATGTAGCTCTGATACCAACCTGTTACGCCCTCCAAACCTGGTGTATAGATTTGGGGGTCACTGTCTAATAAAATAAACACAGTGGAATAATATAATAGATATGACCCCTTGCATGCAACTGGATCGATCACAGGTTATAGTATGAAATAGGCACTAAAACAAACCAAGTGTTATTACAAACCATAAGTCTAATTAGTTTTACAACTTATTCAAATTTTATTACAAACCTTTAGACTATTCAAGCATCCCAAACTGTCTACCTGGAAAACACACCAAACTATTTACAAGCACTTGACTTCTGATCAAACCTAGAACTCAAGCCTACTCTGGCTTATCTGAAAGATTAGAATAATAAACAAGTATGAGAGAAGAGATGCCCATCAAGTGGTATGAAGTTTATAAGTGAACAACAATAACAATATTTGAGTAAAATCATAAGCTGATATAAACTTTAAAGTTTAAGCGACATTTAAAAAAACACAATTATGCACTATGCTCTACCTGATGATCAGTCATGAAACAGCACTGGTATCCCGTAGTCATACCGTAAATATAGGTATCGATATCCCGCATCCATACCGTACCTATTGGATATCCATAAAAAGGCATATACTCGCCTAGCAAGATATTACACTTTTGTATAATAGCTCACGCTGGACCGGTGCCTCGGCCTCTTACGCTAACCAATAACCAATTCACAAAACAATTTTGATTAAAGGAGTCGTATCAATGACATCCTTATCCATTCAACTCCCCATTTCATATGGTCCGGAGTTATCTCAACAACTGATGGCGAAATAACTAGAACAATTAGTTATTCGCTAATCTCAACTCAAAGTTTCACTATATAGAGTATATCTGGATAGTATAGTTATTCACTATCTATCGAATCAAAAGATTGCTTCTAGCAGAATGATTGCTAGAATAAAAGAATATCAATAAATATAGGAATATTGGTATTCGATGCGCTTTCAGAGTATTTATAAACAATTCTCATATTTTGAATATGTAAACAATAAGCTATTCTGAATTTAGAATAGGGGAGAAAACTTGCATGGTATGTTTGATGACTCCTTACTATAACTCTGGCTTACGACTGCTGGCTACTGACTCCGTCTAACACTTGACTGCACTCCTTGCTATTCGATTTTATAAACAAAAGGACTATCTTAATTGACATAACCAAACTCAATCGACGTAACTATACGTCTTGACATCTACCCGATCGTTTATAACTAATTATGGCATTTTAAAACTATAAACAGTTAGCGTGCATATCACGTAACACGTAATTATGTTATTCATGTATCACGTAATCACATATTTCATGTAACACATAAGTCAAATCGTCATAAGATATGTCTCAGTACATTCAGAATTGAAATCAGGTAAATAACAGTGTTTACCGATAAAATACCGACTCAGAAAGACTAACAAATTAAATGACATTTCAATACAAAATAAATTAGGTCTCAAAAGTATTTTTATTCAAAGCGTATTGTTTTTCTGAGTCTATACGTGTTCGTTTCGTATTAAACGGACGAACAGTTTATTTATTACGAATAAAATAAGAAATAAATTGAATTAAATCAATTAATAATAGTATTAATTTATTTTTAAATATCAAAATATAATTTTTAAAAGCTTAAAAATAATTTTTTTAGGAATTATTTAGATTAATTATAAATAATTTACATTTATTTAACTATTTATAAATAAAATTAATTGATTAAATTAATTTATCAATTAATTAAATCCATAAATAATTAACTAAAAAATTTTAAATAATTAAATCAAATTGGATTTTTGAAAATAATAAAAGAAAATAATTTTAGGAATTTAAAATAATTAAGTAAATAATTTTATTAGAATTTTTAAAAAAATTAATAAGCAAATGATTTTTAAAACTAAAATAAATGATTTTTAGAAAAACAAAATGGATTTTGAATTAGATATAAAAAGGAAATACTGAAACAGTGTTTAGAAAATTTTTAGGATTAAAACCGGGTCGGGTAAAAACTTAAACGGGTCAAATAAGAACAAACCGGGTCGGGTAAGAACCCTACAGGAAATTGGGGAAGGAACCCAGAATCCGGAAGCCCTTCCCGGCACCGGCGAGTTCTCCCATCAACCTCGAAACGGCTTCGTTGGGGATCAAAATCATAGCCAAATATTCCTACAGTAACATAGCAGTCCAATTATACCATAAAATATAAGGAATCAATTCTGGTTTGACTTCTCCGGCCAACAGTAGCCAAAAATAGGCGAACTCGTCGGTTTTCCGACGAGCTACCAAATAACAGCCAAATTCGACAAGTGTGCTATGGAATCGAAGCTTAGAACACAGAGAATCTGCTTGTAACATCCTAAACAACAAACGATCAACATATAATCCATAAATCGAACATAAAACTATTCAACAACCAAGAACTGGGTTCGAACATTCCAACAATAAAACGAGTATAATTTTTACATAAATCGATTACTCTAATCATGAAAATGCTACTGTAATCATTAAAAACATCCAACACAACCCAGAAATTAAAACCCCAATTTCAGACGAAGAACCCTTAAAAAACGAAATTAAAAATTACGAATCTTGGACTGTTTTTGATGATTAAAACAGGTAGATAATCAAAATCCAATCGTTTTGGTTACCCATACTTACAATTTGGAGTTCAGAATCACTTCCAAAATTGAGATTTAATTCCTTAGCTCAAGAACACCCCCACCTTGTTCTTCAATTATTAGTTTTTCTCAAATTTTATATAAATAATGAATAAAATAAATAAATCTGCTGGTGTTTATATTAACTGAAAAATAATACCCAAAAATCAAATAAAGGTGCTTTTATTCCCATAATTAAAATAATTAGGCCCCAAATTAATAATTATGGGGAATAATTTTAAAAGTAATAAAATATAAAATTTTATCAAAATTCCCCAAAAATTGTGAATAATTCAAAAATGCAGAATTGCGGGGTATTTGAAATACGATTGCTTTTATAAAAATAAAAACACGAATTTTGTGGACTTTGACGCCCCAGTGAGGTTCCAGTTTGTTGATTTTTGAAAAACAGAAACGATTCCTAAATTAACAGAAAATCCCGAAAACACATAAAATACATTCAAACGCGCATAAAATGAAATAAAACGAATATCTCGATAGAGACGCAAATAAATACGCGTCCCGATGGCAGATCGATTCATAGAAATGAAGCTTTAACACATAACAATTACTCGAAAAAATTTCTAGTCCACACGGGAACACAAATAACATTTATAACACGTAATATCATGGCATTGAACATTTTAAACTTATCTAAACACTTAATATTTATTTATTTAACATATAATATTCACATAATTTCCCCGAATATTACAATCTCTATATTAAACTCAAGTACTGAATGCACACAAGTTAAATATCCAATATTATCAATCAACAAATGATCTAATCAGTTATATTGAAAAGTCTACAAAAGCAGCTTGAAGTGTATAAAATCAAAGGCCAAGATTAACTGACAAAGGAAAGTCACAGATTTACTGGATTTGCGAAGATACACTAAGACAGAAATGGAAAACTTTACAAATAACTTAAAGTAGGGTTTAGTACATTCTATTGCATGTTGTGTAAGCTTGTGTTTACTAATCTTTAAAGTAAATACTGGTCCTTTGTTTTAATTGTATCAAACAGATCTAAAATTTTTTGTAACTCTCTCAAGAAAGAAGCTGAGTTCTTTACTTACAAAGAACCCATAATTTGTAGCAAAACACTAGCTTAATTTTAATACAAAATTAAGTGAGTTTTGAAATATTGTGTGCACTATTTTAATATCAGTTAACATAATATTCCTACATTTTAATCTTCTTTGTTCACCAAGCAATAAACATTCAAAAGCCTTAAAAACAACCAAAACACATTTACCGCCCTGTGTTGTATTCATTACCAAACATAAATTGACCAATTAAATAATTAATTATTAATTAAAATTAATTAAATAAATATTTCAAATTTATTTTTGAATCAAAAATTATTTTTTGAAATTAAAATATTTATTTTTCGAATTTTTAAATATTAAAAATTATTTTTTAAAAATAAAATAAAAAAGATATACAGTTTTTGAAAGTTTTTTAAAACAGAAATCCAATAGTTGCAAAATCTGGAAGCTACAGGGTCTGTTTAGCAAGGTTTGTACACCTATAGGGGCAAAGTGGTAATTTACCACCTTCTCCGTCCTTCTCGCCGGCGGTCGCCATTAACGGAGACCCCAAGCTTTCCGGCCACCTGAAAATCGACCCAGAACAACACCAAAATAACAGGGAATGATCTTCTTGCTTCCAGAAACACACCCATGCAATCAGTTTTATTAAACTCAGAATTTGGCCGAAAAATCTGGTCAAACTTTCTACCGCCGTCGAGTTCATAACTCCGGCGAGTACGAACCCGTAATCCTCTGTTCATGAAACTTATACCAATCGATTCCTTATTTCACGATCCATACACTGGTAACCTTTAGTTCAACTAATAACCCTCGAATCGAAAACGCCCAAATTCAGTTAAGAACATTTGTACTAATTATAAACCCTAATATCAATTTTCAATAATCAAACCCAAATTTGAACATGTTATTGAACTCCAAATTCAACACATGATATACCAAAATGATCAGAATCAAATTCTTTACAAATGTAAGCATCAAATCACACAAACATCAAAATCAAATATTCATAATTAAATCCATATTAATTCGAAATTTAATAAAATATAGAAAAATACTTATTGATTCGGCAGTGAAACAAGTTGTGGAATCCAATAGTACTCTTCACAAGCTTTGATTCGGTTACTCACACGTTCGATTTCGAGTTCGCTAACGCCTTCGTTTTTAGGTTTGATTCTGAAGAACACTACGAATTCTAGGGCTTTTCTCTGAAAATTATATAATTTTACTGTTTATTTATGGTTATCTATACAAAATAAAATACGGTAAGGTTTATTTATATTTACGGAATATTGGTACCCCGTTGTATCATATCGGATATAAAAATAGAATACTAAATCGTTGAGTATTAATAAAACTAATCCAATTCGGTACCGGTTTTTAGGATAATTATCAAAACAGGTCTTTTTATAAATACATTCTTTGTCTCAGCACTTTGGTTACACAAACTATGAAAAGATAATATAATAGCTTAATCAAAATATCCCGTTTCTCGAAAATACGGGTTTTATTGATTTACCGAAGCGAAATTTGTACTGTAAAATTTGCGCCGGGAACCGCACAGGTAAAATCGTACTCCGGATTGAAAAAATAAAATTATGGAAAATGCTCGGAATATTCAAATTAGTTTAGAAATGAGTTTTCCCGAGACTTTCGGGTTGTAAAAACAGAAAAACAGTTGAAGTTGGACGATTCCAGATTATACAAAATAATTTATATTTACTTGGAAAAACAATTTATTAAATCCATAAATTATTTATAAAATCATGTAACAACATATAAATTAATATAAAAATATCAAAATTATCTATACTTTATTTTGGACATATAAAAATTAAAATTATCAAATATTACCACATATAAACATCCAAACACATACACCAATTACCAGATAATTCAACAAAATTCACATAATAATTATTTATTGATAAAAATAATTGCACGAAATATCCCGGATATTACAAATTGAGTAAAAGGTAACATAATTAAAAGGAACTAAATTCAAGGATTATAACAGAGGATCATATCCCGGATATGATCCCTCAAACGAACAACCAGAATGAGAGTTAAGCGAACCGTAAAATAAATAATCGACCAAGAATCAAGCCTGTACAAGAAGCAAGAGAATTATACAAGTGGATAAGAACAGGTGATATCATCAAACCACAAGGAATTGACACATGGCAAGAAAGTGATGTAGGATGGATGATGTCATCAAGGTAGTAGATATTTATGCAATGATCATTTGTAGCCAAGTGTTTTAACCTTGGTTAAACCTATGTTAAGGTTAACCAAGGCCAAAAACACCACGCAAAGATCAAAGAAACCAAGGAAGCTTTTCTCCCCCATTTTCTTCAATCAAGCTTCGGCCTTTTTTCTTAAAAATCATAGTCCAAGCTCCACCACTTTTTACTTTACAACGTAATCATCCAAGCTTCTTCATGTCAAGTTACATACTCCCTAGAAATCCTAGCTTCAAAATCCTTTCCTAGAGTTTTCTATAATTCGTCAAAGGAGATGATGAATAGTGTTTCTTTGAAAAATAACTTTGATTTCATGGTTTAATGGTTAGATCAAGGTTACTTAGGAGTGGATCTAAGCTTCCCTAGAACTTTCAAGGCTTTCGCTTTGTTTCAAGGCACCAAGGAAGGTAAAAAATCTCCAACCCCTTATTGTTAAATGGATTAGTTTGAGTTTTTATGATAATTATAAGATGGATCTAGTATAGTAGTGGTATAAGCATATTTAGATCTTGGATTGTTTAGTGATTTGTTGATTTTTGGAGTTAAGAGCAATACTAGTTGTTCTTGATGATTCTTGGTTTGATTTGGGCTTAGCTTAATGGTTTAATGTTGGTTGATGAGTGAATTGTAATATGGTTGTATTGGTATTGATTGGTGGTGGTTTGGTGTTGAATTGATTTGGTAAAATTTGGGAATCGCGAAGTTATAGCAGTCGTAATACCCAATTTTCCTTAGACTGTCTTTGTACATAAAATTTGCACCCGAAAACTCTGTTCCATAAATTGACTATTGCCAAACTTAGATAGTTTATGATTCAAGTTTCGAATTGATATGTGGATCGCTTAGATCCGATTTACGGTTTAGGAGAAACGACTATTTTAAGTAACGACGTTTCGTGAACGAACCCTTAACCCTCACATAACTTTGAGGCCTTGTTTAAGGCCCTTAAAAGACTAATTGGAATACAAAACATTTATATAAGGTTGATTAGGCAGTTGTTAAATGTAATCACCCCAATTTTTGGAATTTTTGAAACACGGATGAATAGTAACTTTTGCTGATGATGCTGATTAAGGAAAATTATCAGACCACGCTATATAGGAGTACTGTTATGGAAATTCTAAGATCGTATTAGTATTCCATAAAGTAAATAAGTGTATGTAAAGATCGTCAGAATCCAAATTTGAACACTTTGATTTTTCCCGAAAATCCACCAGATACCGAAAGAATTGAGTATAAGGTAACATGATTAAAAGGATTTAAATTCAAGGATTTTAAGAGAGGATCATAAAAGGAATACAATGTATTGAGAAAGGTTAAGGGAACCCAAGTAATAAGATCCCGGGTATGATCCCTCAAACGATAAACGAAAACGGAAGTTAAGCGAACCGCATAACAGATCAGCGGTCATTAGCCAAGTAATTAGAAGCTAATCAAAGAGGTTAGTGAGGATGATGTCATCAAACCAATAAGAGGAGGACAAGTGGGGGAGGATGACATAGCAAGGTAACATAAGCATGACCAAAGCAAAGTGTGTTGTTGGTTGATTAAGAACCACACAAAAGTTACCATGGTTAAAAATAATAAATCAAAACAAAAGCCAAAAACAACCAACCAACAATTCATTTCACCAAAACACAAGTTGACTTCCCCTTTTTGCAAGCAAAGCTCCTGGCTTCTTTTCTTCTTCAAAGAAAGAAAATTCAAAATCCTAGTTCCAAGCTTTGTTAATTAGCAAGGTAATTATCTAAGACTCCTTATGCATAGATATAGCTATCCTATAAGTTTGAGCTTCTAATTCATTCACAATCTCTTCCTAAAAATCATGGAAGAAGATGGTGAATAGTGTTTTTCAAGAACTAAAATTTTTGTTCTTGAGTTTTTGTTTAGATTAAGCTTGGATAAGGACTTTTAAGGGTGATTCCAAGCTAATTACTTGATTCTCCACTCTCCAAGGAAGGTATAACCCCTCCAAACCCTAAATTTACTTGAGTATTAGGTTTAGTTTTGTTGTTATAGTTCATGAGAGGCTTGTTTGTTGTGAATGAAGAGGTTAGTTGGTGTTGTGATGTTTTGGAGTTGTGATTCTTGGATTATTGGTTAATGAACTTAAGTATAGTTTAAATTCATGTTGGAGAATAGTATATATTGATAATATTGAGTTGTTGGGGCTGTTATGGTGAAGTATGGATGGAGTTTGGTTGGGATGTTGATTGTGAGTTGATTGTGGGTTGATTTGGAGTGGTATAAATTTGGGTAATCACGTAAACATAGCCGTCGTAATGCCCGATTTACCGTAGACTGTTTTTGTTCTTAACATCAGAACCCTTGAACTCACTGCTAGGTTTTGACCATTGCCATGTTTAGATAGTTCATGTTACGAGCTTCGTTTTGATATGTGGTACGCTTGAATCCGATGTACGGTTTAGGAGAGACGACCGTTTTAAGTAACGGCATTTCGCGAACGAACCGTTACTCCTCGCCTTACTTTGAAAACTTGGTTAAGACCCTTAATTGATTAATTGGAGTATGAAACAATTATGTAAAGGGGATTAGGCAGTTGGTAGAGTACTCGCGAAAGAATCACCTTAAAACTCTTAATGGTTAATTTATTAAAAATGGTGGAGCCGAGGGTACTCGAGCGACTTAAGTGAATCGTTAAGCGCGAAAGCGAATGTTAGGACTCTAAATGGTTAGAGTCTAGTTTCTTAAGCGACCGGGGTTTAATTCCGACTTATGTTGTTGTTCATAGGTTATCGGACCCACTCTAAGCTTAAGTCTATCCGGGAGCACTCAGGCAAGTTTTCTACCCGTTATACTGTTGTTGTGATGTATATATGTATATGCATTATCTTGTGATAGATGCATGTTGGTTAATTAGCAAATTTTGTGATATATTGAAGCATGCTGATATGGTATATATATGCATGTCTGTTTCGTAAACTTGATATATATCTGTTGATTTAAATGCTTATTAGTTGCATAATACCTATGCTAGAGATAAGCAGTAGTTGCGTATACCCTGAGTATAGGGGACCCAAAGGTGAACATTTTCTAAAACCGGGAATCGATGTTCCCGAGTATATTATATATATATATATATATATATTGATATAGTTTTCAAAACTATTAATCGAATAAGGTTTATTCGATAACTTTATTTTAAATAATGAATATTATTTGAATATTCATTCGAGCACTTATGACTCTGTTTATTCTACTTATTGAATATTATTTGAATATTCATTTGAGGACTTATGACTCTGATTATTTACTAATTAATATTCTTTATTTAATTAAAGAATAATGTTTCGATAATCAAAATTATTTTCGATTATTCAAATAAAGATAGTACTTTTGTATAAGTATATCTTTGGTTATTTATTATTCATTTCAAGTATAAGTTTTAAAACTTTTACTTCAATTATTTTTATAAGGATTATCCTTATGGGAATATTATTTAAATGATAATATTCAGATATTTTCTAATATATCGGGACTGATTTGCTTTATTAAATCAGCATTACTCCAAACACTCTTTAAAGTGTTTTCGAGTCTTCAAAATAATTTTTAAAAGTTAGAGCGGATCCCAAAACTTATTTTTATATTTAAGATCTTCCTTTCGAAAGAAATTTAAATACTCGCTCAAAACCTGAGGGATCCGGCTCTGTGGTGTATTTTATATTCGCAACGAGGTTGCTGTTTTGAGAAAACATTTTGATTACTTGCCCAACGTTCGGGAAGTAAGTCCATCTATTTGAGTCGGCATAAGCAATATGGGCTCAGTGGGCATCCATGAAAGTGTAAGTGGCTCAGTGGGAGTCCATCAAATGCGTAAGTGGCTGAGTGGCAGTCCAGCATAAGGTCCTATTGCGACCAGGGTGATGACCAGTGGGGAATTCGTCCATCTACTAGTAGAAAAAGTTACTTATTGGTATCTTTGCCTGATCAGCAAGATATCAGGTTTATGCCAAAGTTTTCTCCTTTCCAAATTCACTGGATATTGCAACTCTGTTTATAATTTTCATAACAGAGGTTTTCAAGGAGTGTATGAAATGTATATATATAGGTGTATATATATATATCGGGACTTAATGAAGTATTTCGTAACTTCATTATTTATAATGATATTCAAAGATTGAATCTATTCAAATCTTGTCTTGTAGTCTCATCTATGTGATGAACTTTTGAAACTAATTATAACTTGAATGGTGGTAGTTCAAGTAGTATTCGGAAAAGATATAAGTATATTGGAGTATCTTGTAACTTCATCTTTTCAACTTATATCTGGTTAATGATTATCTTATGCATGACAAAGACTTTCACAAAAACGTTGAGACAAGGTTAGATATATGAGATCACCTTGCAACGATATTTTTATACAGTTATAAACAGGAACTCTCTGTATATTATGCATGGAAGAGGACTTCCAAGATTTTGAAAAGTATATATATACATATATACTGAATATTTTGCGACTTGGTCACGTTAAGATATCAAACTTGGTTCAATTCTTCTTGACCAAGACTTTCATGAGTACGATAAGAATGCTCATATATTGTTAATCATTATACATATTATTTTGGTGGGCTTGTTGCTCACCCTTGCTTTCTTCTTTCATCACACAACAACAGATAGAAAAGATGAACAAGACCAAGCTTCGAATTCGCAAGCGGTTAGGAAACGTTCCGCAGTTTTCTGGAAGCGTTGATGCCGCTGTAGCTGAGGTAGAAATTACCAATAGGCTAGACTTTCAACTTCTGATATACCAGACTTATGTATCTATATGAATTGTAATAATGGTAAAGAAATGTAAAATTATTCAGAAACCTTTTTAAGGTGTAACGGTTTATAATTGTGGAATATGATGACTTGTGATATCTTTGGGTATTCATCTCTGAGACTATAACTTGTGGTGTGTGTGTGTATATTGTGGGGTCACAGTACTCAGTAGTGGGTTGACTGTTAAGATTAAGTATTGATAAGGGAAATGGAACTCGTGACAACCCGAATCCCCGACCCCGGATTTGGGGGTGTTACAGAAATGGTATCAGAGCCAAGCATTATAAACCTCGGAGATGATGTGACGTTAAGATAATAAGTTCACTAAGATAATAAGAACTCTTGCCAAGTTCATAGTCGGGCTACCTAACGTAGTACTGACAGTTAAAACCCTTACGGGAACCCTTATAAATATCGTGATAGTAACATCGTTCGTTCTCGTATAGGGCAGCGGGGCACCGAACCCTGAGGTTCAGGAGCATCAGCATGAGGATGTTTTATTACATGTTGGAGATCAAATTGTGAATCCGATAGAATACCCTAATGAGGGACCGGATGAGATTCATATTGAGAATGTTGCGGTTGAGGATGTTATCCCAGAAGGGATTGTTGCTGAGGAGGATCTCGTGGAGGATCCTGATGAGAATGAAGAAAGGACCGCTGAGGAATTGATGACCGTAGTCAGGGCGACTACCAGAGCAAGAATGGCCGCGAGGGTGGCACTAGAGGATGAAGAGTTACCAAGGGCACAAAGGTTAATAAGGGCAGAAGGAGTGGGTCCTTCCACGACACCAATTATACCAGTATCAGACCCTCTTCCAGAGGTTCCTGAAGACATCTATGAGGTTCCACCAATTCCTGTTCCCTCCCCTGTACAGAGTCCAGCACCTACTGAGGAAATGCCACCTTTATCTCCTGCATCATTGTCACCTGATACCGTGCTTGGTTATCCATTTGGATCCCCTGGGTCTACACCACCTACACCCCATGAACTGCTAGATGCTACCACTCAGGCTTCTTTTATCGCCAATTATCATATGACTTGGGGTGGCCTGTCTGAGGCCCGTAATGTTAGGAGTGATCTGTTGGATCGACTTACTGCACCAAGAATCGAGGGCGGGATACTTCCGGCATGATTAGCTCATAGCATGGACAGGATTGAGGCTACCACCCGAATTACAGCTAGAGGCCATCTTGAGGGTCAGGTTGATCCATCTCTACTTGCAACTATCTTAGACCTCATCACCTCTGTGATGGAGCAGGTTAGGGATGTCGTGCGTTCCCGCATTTCTTGATCCATGGTAGTGTGCAGAGCCAGAGCGATCAGACAAGGGTTTCATGTAGCACCGCTTTTAGAGGATTAGCCTAAGTTATGAATGATTAAGTTTTAATGACTAGATGATTATCTATGGTAGTACTTTTGGGATAGAAGCGATCAGATCAAATGATGTAATTATCTTTAATGTGTTCAGTTGTTGTACCCTCGAACAAATGGTTAAGTATATATTTGTTAATTTCAGTTCAGATCAGTTTGTTTGTGATAAGATCATATTGTTAATTGCACTATTAACACTTAAGAAAGTGTCATGAAGTTTATCGAACTTGAGAATTCATAATTTGCAATCATGCAAGGACTGAACGAGGGAAAGACTTAAGCAAAGTAAGTAAGACAAATATCCAGAGATTCTCAAAATTTTTCCAAGTATTATGCCCCCACAAGGAATAAGATTAGGGGCAAACCTTAAAAGTGATAATCAGGGAGGTCGCAATTAAGATATAAGGAACCCAGAACATAATGAAGTGGAAAACAAGGATTTTAACGTATAAGATAACTCCAAGTATGGGAGAAGGATGAAACATTTCATACAAAGGAAACAGAAGGTCAAGTAAGGAAAGGAGACCCGAGATGATACTCCTATACGGCAATTCATGGACCTGTCTAAAAAGAACATTAGACTATTATCCCCAACCACCACCCTGAGGAGACAGTGCGGTGGGAAATTCTTTCAGGACCATTAAGTCGCTAAGCTCTCAGAGTTCCAAGGAACAAGCTGACCCAGTCAAGGCAAGAGCCTGGCTAAAGGAAATATAGGAATCATTTGAGATTCTAAATGATTGACGAATCACAAAAGACTGTTTTTGTCACTTACCCTCCTAAGAGAGAGACCACCCACTGGTGAAAACCCAAGAAAGGCACGGAGCCAGAGGTTAGAATAAATTGATTAAAGTTCAGTCAATTGTTTTCGGGAAAGTAATTCCCAAGGTTAGAGAGATAGTGTAAAAGTTTTAGATCTAGAACAAAGGCGGACGAGTATGATGAATTATGAATCTAAGTTGTAAAAGTTGTCAAGATTTGTTCTGAGGACTAGAATCCCAAAACGACGTAATGTTTGAAGTCAATGATTAGTGGGTTCATGAAATGATTGTAATAGAAAGGATTATAAAGGCAATAGAATTCGAGGAATGATAAGGGAGTTGGGTATGAGGAAACCCTAAAGACTCGTAGCAATAGAAGTAGAAAAGTATGTAATCGTCAGGATGAGAGTGATTCACCATGAGTTAAAGCTGATGGATTGAAGGAATAAGAAATACATATATTTTATCCCCTATAAGTTGGGAGGATTCGAGGAAACCTTAAGACAGTTCGAAGGATAAATAATGAGACGCGGATAGACTGAGGAGACAAGAAAGTAAGAAATTAGGAGAATTGGATTAAGGAAGTGACCTTCAAAAAATGTGAAGTGAAAGACTGGTGGCGTGATACCCATAAAGGGAGACGCCAGGTATGAAAGATATCCCAACATTGAGATGACTGTTGAGATAAACAACAAAAGTAAATAAGGATTTATTAAGAAGAAGTTCACGTTGAACACGACCAATATCTTCCAGAACATCCTTGTTATCGTTACCAAATCAAGCAAGAAAAGTAGATAACCGTAGTTATCTTTTGGAGGCCATATTGATTGACCTCATTTTGAATATAGATGTTATTGTGAAATTAGGCATATACTATCGAGGTGGGAAGGATTGAATAAGACACTCTTATCAGGGATATATGACTTGATTTATCCATGGAAGGATGCATGTACCTTTTAAAGGTGGAATTAAGGACAGAACATCGGTAACTTAAAATGAATCCTAGGGGAATGCATAAAGGTTGGCATTTCACCCTTAATAGGGATAGTATGAGTTTTGACAGTATGAATTGGAAAGGATTAAGGTAATAACAACCTGTAAGAATCAGTGGAGAAATTTTTCAGAAGTATATAGACAATGATTCTGGTATTAATAAATAGTATCTTGATATGCCCTGTATCTAGGGAATACAGGAGGAACGATTCAAGGATAACCATAGAGGTTTTACAAGGAGAAATGTAATATTCAAAATTCTCAAGAGTAAAAAGGTTCATAAAGGAAATATGACGTAATTATAATGATGCCAAGTGGGGCACGTGTTAAACCACGAGAAAGTATGGATCGAACTAGTAAAGGTCGAAATTGTTCAGGGCAATTAGGACCTAAGATAAAAGATGTTCTAAGTATGATTGAGAGTCAGTCGTGACAGTGATTAACCTCTAAAGACTGAGGCAATAACTTATGGAAAAATGGTGATATTTTTTTTACTCATCAGATTTTAAGGAAAACATCTTCACATAAGCAGTGATTGAAATGAGGTAGAAAATTTATTTGGAGGTGGTTAAAATGACATTGACTGTAAGGAAATTTTACTTTCAGGAAAGGCCAAAGAGGTGGCTGACACTTTAAAGGTAAGAGGATAATTAGAGGCCCTTGTGCCAAAGGACTACAGTGATGATGGTTAAAGCTGTGAAGGTTGTATTATAGTTTGGAAGATTGACATTCCTTCTGATGACTGTGCAATACCCAACCGTGATAGTAGTTTGGTAAAGGTTTAATTCGTGTAATCGCCATGAGCGGGCTATCTATCCTGGAAGGTCCTATATTGAGAATAAGCCAGGACCATGTTTCAAAAAGGACTGAACGAACCTTTGAGTTAAGTCTTCTATTTAGGGTGTATGATTAAGAATGGTATTAGCCTGCTATCGTTGCTTTGATTGAAACTCTTCTGCAATTTTATCTACTTAATGTCATGAAAGTACGTCAGAATTTGGAGTGTTCTTCATGAATTATGAATGGTGATTATGTTAACTCCTTAGAAGAATTCTATACGACATGTATGGACTCCGTATGGTTAGATATTAAGATTTCATGGAAAGTGAATGACGACAGTAGGTCAGTGGTGGACCATAGTAATGCAGCAATGATTCTGCGAGTAATGAGCTGATTACAACCGTGATAGTTGTATTGGAATGGATGTTGAGATTGAGTACCCCTAATCGGGTCGTGTTGACGTATAAGTTATCTTTGATAGAAAAAAACTAGGTCGATTATTTACCTATTGAATATTTATTCCTTCTTATCAATAGAGAGCCGTATTACTATACTAGGAAGGTTGCGATGCAAGCATAGAATTCTAGTAACGATGATGTCTAGAATGAAATCCCAGATTCGATTTTCGATGTCGAGGGAGCTTCAAAGGTGATTGTGTATAAGCTCGAGCAAGAGCAGGGGTCCATAGAGTGATGGATGGAATAGTAAATATTTAGGCATGTGAAATACGATGCTATAATACTTGATGTTGATATAAATACATATATGATTTGTTCTCCTATGACAAACCTCTATAGTTCAGAGGTAGATTCCAAGCCAGATATTTTGTGGCAGTATATTTTTTTATATATATATACAATTCTCTTCAATTCGTTCTTTTCTCTCCTTTTCATTTCATGTAAGCTGAGAAGAACAACCCTTCCAGAAGGGGAGGTATTGCCGAATGACTATCTATCTGTGTGATAGAAGCCTAGTAGGATACCACATGTTGTTTAATTGCTTGTCAAGTACTAGAGGCTGGCCACCTTCTGTACTAACTATGCGATGTAACAAGTGTTCATGATCATAGTGATCTCTCAATAAATTCTTTTACTTCTATATGATTGATCAAACTTTGGAAAATAGAAACAGCTGAAAAAGGAGTAGTAAAGTTATGGTGGTATTCGGAATGGAAACACGTTCGTGATACTAAGGTTGACGGGGTTATTAAAAGGTTATAGAACGCTAACGAGCAAAAGTGTAACCAGTATAGTATTATGTACGGAAGATAGTAACGACTACGAACTGGAAAAGAATGGGTAGTGAGAGGCAAAAGCTATAATGCTAGAAGCTATTATGAGAGCCAGTGCAATAGACTTGAAAGAATTTGGAATAATCACTTAACGTGGATTAAGTTATCTCATGATAATCGATCCTTTGTCAGTATCGAGGTATCGCCTTATGAGATCCTTGAGGGAAGACAATGTCGATCTCCCTTATGTTAGGATGAAGTTGTAGAGCGCAAGATGCTCGGACCCGCAGTAGTCCAAAGGATCAAGAATATAATAGATCTAATCAGAGGACAGCTGGTAGTAGCCCAAGATGGACATAAGATGTAATAACCCCAATTTTTGGAAAATTTTGAAACCCTTATGAATAGTGTTTTTTGCTGAAGGAGAAAACTTTTCAAGCCACACTATGTAGGGGTTCTGTTATTGATATTCTGGGATATTATTAGTACTCTATGTGGTATATAAGTGTATGTAAAGATCGTCAGAATCCAATTCCGAACACTTTGGTTTTTCCCGGAAATACACTAGATACGGAGAGAATTGAGTATAAGGTAACAGGATAAAAAGGATTTAAATTAAAGGATTATAATAGAGGATCATAAAAAGGAATATAATGTATTGAGAAAGGTTAAGGGAACCTAAGTAATAAGATCCCAGGTATGATCCCTCAAGCGATAAACGAAAATGAAAGTTAAGCGAACCGTATAACAGATCAGCGGTCATTAGGCAAACAATCAGGAAGTTAATCAAAGGGATTAGAGAGAGTGATGTCACCCAACCAATGAGAAGAGGACAAGGAGGGGAGGATGACATCATGAGGATGACACAAGCATGACATGGGAAGGAAGGAGATGTGGTGACTTTTTAACCACACAAAATCAAGGGCAACTAGGTAATTCACTAAAACAAACAACAAAAATCAACCAACCAAAAGCAAATCAAGGCAAAACACAAAAATCTCTCTTCTTCTTCTTCATGCTCTCGGCTTCTTTTCTTAGAAATTGAAGATCCAAGCTCCACCACTTACTATTTAGCAAGGTAATTATCTAAGCTTCCCCATGGATAGTTACATACTTCCTATAAGTTTAAGCTTCTAATTCCAAGCCAATCTTTTTCTATAAATCAAGAAAGAAGATGGTGAATAGTACTTTCTTGAAATTAATTTTTGTGTTCTTGATTTCTTTGAAAGAACAAGCTTGTAGGAGGTTAGATTAAGGCTTCCATGGGCATTCCAAGGATCTTTCATGGATTAAAAGCTTCAAGGAAGGTATAACTCTTCATGATCTTAGCTTTAAGTTTTGTTGTTTAGATTTCCTAATGTTTAGATGAAGGGTTAGGGTAATGGGTGTGTAATCATGTTAAAGCTTGTTATGAGTATTTTAGTTGGTGAGAGGCATGATTATTGTGTGTTTAGAGATTGGTTGATTTTGTGATATTTTTGGAGTTGGAAATCTTGGTTAATTAGTCAATGAACTTAAGTAAAACTCTTAGTTCATAATTGAGAAATAAGTATGAATTGGTAACATTGATTTGATGGGGCTGTTGGAGTGTGTTTTGGATGGATGTTGGTTGTATGATTGATTTGGGGTTGAATTGTGGTTGGTTTTGAATGGTTTAAATTTGGGAAATCACGTAAACATAGCCGTCATAACGTCCGATTTTCTTTAGACTGTTTTTGTGCATAACATTAGGACCCGAGAACCCCCTGCTAGATTATGACCATTGCCATGTTTAGATAGCTCACGTTACGAGCTTCGTTTTGATATGTAGTTCGTTCGATTCCGATGCACGGTTTAGGAGAAACGACCATTTCAAGTAACGGCATTTCGCGAACGAAACTTTTCCCCTCGCCTTACTTTGAAACATAGGTTAAAGACCAAAAAGGGTTAATTAATGTATGAAACATTTATGGTAAGTGTGTTAGGCAGTTGGTAAGACACTCGCGAAGGAATCGCCTTAAAACTCGTAAAGGTTATATTATTAAAAATGGTGGAGCCGAGGGTACTCGAGTGACTTAAGAGAATCACTAAGCGCAAAACAAGCGTTAGAGTCTAAGTTAGTTAAAGTATAGATTTACAAGTGACTTTGGTTTAATTCCAACTTACTTGTTGTTTATAGGTTACCAGACTCGTCCCGAGCCATTCGTAACCCCCAGTCGCTCAGGCAAGTTTTCTACCCGTTATACTGTTGTTGTGATGTATATATGTATATGCATTATCTTGCGATAGATGCATGATGTTTATATTAGCAAATGTTGCAATATATTGAAGCATGCTGCTATGGTATATATATGCATGCCTGTTTCATATTCTTTCCATATATAATTGTTGATTCAGTTGATAATACCTATGCTAGAGGATAGCGGTAAATTGCATATACCCTTAGTATAGGGACCCAAAAGGTGGAAATATTTTCTAAACCGGGAGTCGAGGATCCCGAGTAGATTTTGTATATATGTATATATATACATATATATTTATATAAATATATGGTTATAGTTTTCAAAACTATTAATCGAATAAGGTTTATTCGATAACTTTATTTTATTTAATGAATATTATTATGAATATTCATTCGAGGACTTATGACTCCTTTATTTTATTATTGAATATTATTTGAATATTCATTTGAGGATGTATGACTCCTTTATTTTATTTAATGAATATTATTTATAATATTCATTCGAGGTATTATGACTCCGCTTATTACTGAAATATATTCCTTATTTTATTAAAGAATAAGGTGTCAATAGTCAAACTTATTTTCGATTATTCAAATAAAGATAGTACTTTCATATAAGTATATCTTTGGTTATTTGATATCCATTTCAAGTATAAGTTTTAATACTTCTACTTCGATTATTTTTATAAAGATTATTCTTTATGGGAATATTATTTAAATAATAATATTCAGACATTTTCTAAATATAATGGGGACTGATTTACTTCATTAAATCAGCTTTACTCCAAACATTCTTAAAAATGTTTTCGAGTCTTCAAAATGAATTTAAAAGGTAGAGCGGATCCCAAAACTTGTTTTCAAATTCAAGATCTTCCATTTTAAGGGGACTTGAATACTCGCTCGAAAACCTAAGGAATTCGGCTCTGTGGTGTATTTTATATTCGCAACAAGGTTGTTGTTTTGTTAAATAAATCGATTACTTACCCAACACTCGGGAAGTAAAATTCTTGGAACAAGTTAATCCATTAACAGGCATCGCCTGGGAAATATCGGTGAGTTCTCCTTTCCAACTAGATAAGACTTCTTGGTGGAGCCGTATCAACAAGTTTCTACTTGGGGAAAGGGGGAACGAGCTTTACGTTTCAGAGTCATGGATTTCATCTGAACTAGGAGTGGCGTAAGTGGTCGAGTGGCGCCGGCCCAGACTTATTATATTGGCCCAAATGGCCTGGAAGTTCCGCTAAGGCGGTCCATTCCTTAGGAGTTCAGTGTTCGGTTGACAAGTAAATCCGACAGGTTCTCCTCTACATGTAGAAAATGGTGGGGTTGCACTACTACGACTGATCATCGTAAGTGGTCTTCCTGGTGCGGCAAACTCCCGTAATGAGTTCATCATCCAATTGGATATTTCTGCAACACTACCCAGAGCACTTCGATAGAAAGGCTACGGTTGGGCGATTGTTGAGTGTTGGCAGGGTCAAGTTTTCAAAATGATGTTTGCATCAAATGAAGTATCTCGTAACTTCATTTTATTTTGATGATATTTTAAAGATTTAATCTATTCAAATCTGGTCTTGTAGTCTCATCTACGTGATGAACTTTTGAAACTAATTATAACTTGAACGGTGGTAGTTCAAGTAGTATTTGGAAAAGATATAAGTATATTGGAGTATCTTGTAACTTCATCTTTTAAACTTATATCTAGTAAATGATTATCTTATGCATGACAAAGATTTTCAGAAAAACGTTGAGACAAGGTTAGATATATGAGATCACCTTGCAACGATATTTTTATACAGTTATAAACTGGAACTCTGTGTATATTATATATGGAAGAGGACTTCCAAGATTTGAAAAGTATATATGTATATATACTGAATATTTTGCGACTTCATCGCATTAAGATATCAACTTGGTTCATTTCTTTTGACCAAGACTTTCATGAGTACTATGAGAAGGCTCATATATTGTTAATCATTATACATATTATTTTGGTGGGCTTGCTGCTCACCCTTGCTTTCTTCTTTCATCACACAACAACAGATAGAAAAGATGAACAGGACCAAGCTCCCGATTCGCGAGCGGATAGGAAACGTTCCGCAGTTTCCTATAGGCGTTGATGTCGCTGTAGCTGAGGTAGGAACTACCAATAGGCTAGGCTTTCAACTTCTGATGTACCAGATTATGTATATTTATGAATTGTAATAATGGCAAAGAAATGTAAATTTATTCAGAAAACCCTTTTAAGGTGTATTGACAGATAATTGTGGAATAAAGTGACTTGTGATTATTTTTGGGAATTCGTCTCTGAGACTATAACTTGTGGTGTGTGTGTGTATATTGTGGGGTCACAGTACAGAGTAGTTGATTGTTTAATAAGATTGGGTGTTATTAAGGGAAATGGAACTCGTGACAACCCGGATCCCCGACCCCGGATTTGGGGGTGTTACAGAAGTGGTATCAGAGCTAAGCGTTATAAACCTCAGAGATGATGGGACGTTAAGATAATAAGTTCACTAAGATAATAAGAACTCTTTCCAAGTTCATTGTCGGACTACCTAACGTAGTACTGACAGTTAAAACCCTTATGGGAACCCTTATAAATGTAGCGATAGAAGCGTAGTTCGTTATCGTATATGGTAGCGGGACTCCGAACCCTGAAGTTGAGGAACATCAACGCGATGATGTTTTATTACTAATTGGAGATCAGATTGTGGATCCAATAGAGCGTCCTAACGCAGGACCGGATGATGTTGATATTGAGGATGTAGCGGTTGAGGATGTTGTCCTAGAAGGGATAGTTGCTGAGGAGGATCCCATGGAGGATCCTGACGAGATTGGATAAAGGACCACTGATGAATTGATGACCCTGGTTAGGTCAACTACCAGAGGTAGGATTGGCCGGTCACTACCGGAGGTTTGTTCAAGTTTGTAAAGATAGTAGCCCCTTTAACGCGGCTTACTCGTAAGACTGAGAAGTTCGAATGGACGGAGAAATGCGAGAACAACTTTTAAGAACCGAAGCAAAGGTTGGTGACGTTCCCTATGTTGGCGTTGCCGGATGGAAAATGAGATTTTGTGATGTGTAGTGATGCTTCGCATAAGGAATTAGGGTGCTTCATATACAGCACAGCAAGGTAATCGCGTACGCGTCAAGACAATTAAGGAAATATAAAATTCGATATCCCCACCCATGAGCTTGGGCTCGTGGCAATAGTTTTGCCCTAAATATTGGAGGCACTACTGGTATGGATAGAAGTGCGAGATTTACACAAACCATAGGAGCTCTGGTACATTTTTACGTAGAAAGAGCTCAACATACACCAGAGGAGGCGGTTAGAGCTAATCAAGAATTATGATTGGGAGATTCTTTATCATTCGGGGAAAGCCAATGTGGTGGCTGATGCCCTTAGTAAAAAGGAGAGACTCAAGATGATAACGACTTTGGGAGGGTTGATAAGAGATTTTGAAAAAAAAATGGAAATAGATATGAAGGTAACCGGAGCCGGTACCGAAAAGTTGTTTGAGATTGCAATACAGCCCGAATTATTGGAAAGGAACATATTGTGCCAGAAAAAGTGATGAATGAAGGCAGAGAGCCAACAAATAGATATGAGATTAATACCGAGAGAGATGATAAGGGAATAATGAGGTATTCCTATAGAATTTGGGTTCCAAATGTTCAAGAGCTTAAAGATGAGATCTTAGATGAAAGCTAGTTTGAGGAATAAGAGTTAGAGCAAACCCTGAATGTGATAGTCAGGGAGGACGCCATCAAGATAGAAGGAACCCATAACGGAATGAAGTGGGAAAATAAGGTTTTTAATGTATAAGATAACCCCGATTATGGGAGAAGGTTGAAACATTTCATACTAAGGAAACAGAAAGTCGAGTAAGGAAAGGAGACCCGAGACGGTACTCCTATACGGCAATTCATGGACCTGTCTAAAAAGAACTTAGACTATTATCCCCAACCACCACCCTGAGGGGACAGTGCGGTGGGAAATTCTTTCAGGACCTTTAAATCGCTAAGCTCTTAGAGTTCTAAGGAACAAGCTGACCCAGTCGAGGCAAGAGCCTGGCTAAAGGAAATATAGGAATCATTTGAGATTCTAAATGATTGACGAATCACAAAAGACTGTTTTTATCACTCACCCTCCTAAGAGAGAGACCACCCGCTGGTGAAAGGCCAAGGAAGGCACGGAGCAAGAGATTATAATAAAATGATTAAAGTTCAGCCAATTGTTTTCGGGAAAGTAATTCCCAAGGTTATGGAATAGTGTAAAAGCTTTAGAGCCAGAACAAAGGCAGACGAGTATGATGAATTATGAATCTAAGTTGTAAAAGTTATCAAGATTCGTTCTGAAGACACGAATCCAGAATGACGGGATGTTTGAAATCAATGCTTATGTTGTGTTGGTTCATGAAATAACGATAAGAGAAAGAAATATAAAGGCAAGAGAGTTTGAGGAATGATAAGGGAGTTGGGTATGAGGAAACCCTAAAGACTCGTAGAAATAGAAATAGAAGAGTATGTAATCGTCAGGATGAGGGTGATTCACCATGAGTTAAAATTGATGGTTGAAGGCATAAGAGTTATGTATATTTTATCCCCTTTAAGTTGGGAGGATTCGAGGAAAACCTTGAGATAGTTCGAAGGATAAATAATGAGACGCGGATAGACTGAGGAGACAAGAAAGTAAGAAATTAGGAAAATTGGATGAAGGAAGTGACCTTCAAGAATGTGAAGTGTAAGACCGGTGGCTTGATACCCAGAAAGGGAGACGTCAGGTATGAAAGATATCCCAACATTGAGGTGACTGTTAAGATAAACAACAAAAGTAAATAAGGAATTATTAAGAAGAAGTTCACGTTGAACACGACCAATATCCTCCAGAACATCCTTGTTATCGTTACCAAATTAGGCGAGACAAGCGGACAACCGCTGTTATCTTTGGAGGCCATATTGATTGACCTCATTTTGAATACAGATGTTATTGTGAAACTAGGCATATATTATCGAGGTGGGAATGATTGAATAAGACACCCTTATCAGGGATATATGACTTGATTTATCCATGGAAGGATGCAGGTACCTTTTAAAAGGTGGAATTAAGGATAGAACATCGGTAACGTAAAATGAATCCTAGGGGAATGCATAAAGATTGGCATTTCACCCTTAATAGGGACAGTATGAGTTTTGACAGAATGATTGGGAAAGGGTTAAGGTAACAACAACCTTTAAGAATCAGTGGAGAAATTTTTCAGAAGTATATAGACAATGATTCTGGTATTAATAAATGGTATCTTGATATGCCCTGTATCTAGGGAATACAGGAGGAACGATTGAAGGATAACCTTAGAGGTTTTACAAGGAGAAAGGTAATATTCAAAATTCTCAAGAATAGAAATGTTGATAAAGGAAATATGACGTAATTATAATGTTGCCAAGTGGGGCACGTGTTAAACCACGAGAAAGTATGGATCGAACCAGTAATTGTCGAAATTGTTCAGGGCAATTAGGACTTAAGATAAAAGATGTTCTAAGTATGATTAAGAGTCAGTCTTGACAGTGATTAGCCTCTAAAGACTGAGGCAATAACTTATGGAAAAATGGTGATTTTTTTTTACTCATCAGATTTTAAGGAAAGCATTTTCACATAAGCTGTGATTGAAATAAGGTAGAAAATTTATTTGGAGGTGGTTAAAATGACATTGACTGTAAGGAAATTTTACTATCAGGAAAGGCCAAAGAGGTGGCCGACACTTTAAAGGTAAGAGGATAATTATTGGCGTTGGTGCCAAAGGAATACAGTGATAATGGTTACAGCTATGAAGGTTGAATTATGGTTTGGAAGATTGACATTCCTTCTGATGACTGTGCAATATCCAACCGTAATAGTAGTTGGTAAAGGTTTAATTCATGTAATCACCATGAGCGGGCTATCTATCTCAGAAGATACTATCTTGAGATAAGCCAGGACCATGTTTCAAAAAGGACTAGATGAACCCTTGAGTTAAGTCTTCTATTTAGGGCGTACGATTAAGAATGGTATTAACCTGCTATCGTTGCTTTGATTGAAACTCTTCTGCACTTTTATCTGCTTCATGTCACGCATGTATGTCAGGATCAGGAGTGTTCTTCATGAATCATGAATGGTGATTATGTTACCTCCTTAGAAGGATTTGATACGACATGTATGGACTCCGTATGGTTAGAGATTAAGATTTTATGGAAAAGTGAATGACGACAGTAGATCAGTGGTGGACCATAGTAATGCAGTAATGATTCCGCGAGTAATAAGTTGATTACAACCGTGAGAGTTGTATTGGAATGGGTGTTAAGAATGAGTACCACTAATCGGGTCGTGGTAGTGTATAAAGTTATCATTGATAGACTAATTAAGTAGAGTATCTACCTATTGAATATTTATTCTTTCTTATCAATAGAGAGTCGTATTATTATAAGAGGAAGGTTATGGTGCAAGCATAGAATTCAAGTAACGATGATGTATAAAATGAGATTCCATATTCGATTTTCGATGTCGAGGGAGTTTCGAAGGTGATTGGGTATAAGCTCGAGGAAGAGCATGGGTCCATAGAATGATGGACGTAGCAAAAATATTTAAGCATGTGAAAGACAATGCTATAATACTTGATGTTGATATAAATACATATATGTTTTGTTCTCCTATGACAAACCTCTATAATTCAGAGGTAGATTCCAAGCCAGATATTTTATGGCAATAAAATTTTTTTACGTATATACAATTCTCTTCAGTTCGTTCCTTTCTCTTCTCTTCATTTCATATAAACTGAGAAGAACAACCCTTCCAGAAGGGGAGGTATTGCCGAATGACTATCTATCTGTGTGATAGAAGCCGAGTAGGATACCAGCTATTGTTTAATTGCTTGTCAAGTACTAAAGGCTGGCCACCTTCTGTACTAACTATGCAATGTAACAAGTGTTCATGATCATAGTGATCTCTCAACAAATTCCTTTACTTTTATATGATTGATCAAACTTTGGGAAATAGAAACAGCTAAAAAAGGAGTAATAAAGTTGTGGTAGTATTCGGAATGGAAACACATTCGTAATACTAAGGTTGACGTGGTTATTAAAAGGTTATAGAACGCTAGCGAGCAAAAGTATAACCAGTATAATATTAGGAACGGAAGGTAGTAGCGATTACGAACTGGAAAAGAATGGGTATTAAGAAGCAAAAGCTATAATGCTAGAAGCTATAATGAGAGTCTGTGCAATAGACTAGAAAGAAATTGGAATGATCACATAACGCGGATTGAGTTTTCTTACGACAATAGATCATATGTCAGTATTGAGATATCGCCTTATGAGATCCTTGAGGGAAGACAATGTCGATCTCCCTTATGTTAGGATGAAGTTGTAGAGCGCAAGATGCTCGGACCCGCAGTAGTCCAAAGGACCAAGGATATGATAGATCTAATTAGAGGACGGCTGGTAGTAGCCCAAGATGGACATGATAAGTATGTTGATTTGACACGAAAGGATAAAGAGTATGAAATAGGGGACCTAGTGTTGTTATAGGTATTCCCTTGGAAAGGAAGGATGAGGTTCGGAAAGAAATGAAAGCTAAGTCCACGAATTGTTGGACCCTTGGATATATTAAGACGTATTGGGAGGATAGCATATGAGCTAGCCCTAACCCCGAACATGTAGTAGGTCGTAACGTGTTTCACGTATCAATGCTAAGGAAGTGTAATTCAGATGCCTGATAAATAGGGGCATATGAGCGCATAGATATACAACCCGACGTAACCTATATGAAGCAACCAGGAAGGGTTAGAGAGTGAAAAGGAACAAGTGCTTAGGAGAAGGGTTATTAAACTAGGCAGAGTTGGTGGTAGGACCACAATGTGGGAAAATTTACTCGAGAGTTAGAAAGTCCAATGCTAAGAGAGTATCCCTATTCATTTTTTATCTGATTCCGGGACGGAATCCTTTTAAGGAGGGGAGACTGTAATAACCCCAATTTTTGGAAAATTTTGAAACCCTTATGAATAGTGTTTTTGCTGAAGGAGAAAACTTTTCAAACCACACTATGTAGGGGTTCTGTTATTGATATTCTGGGATATTATTAGAACTCTATGTGGTATATAAGTGTATGTAAAGATCGTCAGAATCCAATTCCGAACACTTTGGTTTTTCCCGGAAATACACTAGATACGGAGAGAATTGACTATAAGGTAACAGGATAAAAAGGATTTAAATTAAAAGATTATAATAGAGGATCATAAAAAGGAATATAATGTATTGAGAAAGGTTAAGGGAACCTAAGTAATAAGATCCCGGGTATGATCCCTCAAGCGATAAACGAAAACGAAAGTTAAGCGAACCGTATAACAGATCAGCGGTCATTAGGCAAACAATCAGGAAGTTAATCAAAAGGATTAGAGAGAGTGATGTCACCCAACCAATGAGAAGAGGACAAGGAGGGGAGGATGACATCATGAGGATGACACAAGCATGACATGGGAAGGAAGGAGATGTGGTGACTTTTTAACCACACAAAATCAAGGGCAACTAGGTAATTCACTAAAACAAACAACAAAAATCAACCAACCAAAAGCAAATCAAGGCAAAACACAAAAATCTCTCTTCTTCTTCTTCATGCTCTCGGCTTCTTTTCTTAGAAATTGAAGATCCAAGCTCCACCACTTACTATTTAGCAAGGTAATTATCTAAGCTTCCCCATGGATAGTTACATACTTCCTATAAGTTTAAGCTTCTAATTCCAAGCCAATCTTTTTCTATAAATCAAGAAAGAAGATGGTGAATAGTACTTTCTTGAAATTAATTTTTGTGTTCTTGATTTCTTTGAAAGAACAAGCTTGTAGGAGGTTAGATTAAGGCTTCCATGGGCATTCCAAGGATCTTTCATGGATTAAAAGCTTCAAGGAAGGTATAACTCTTCATGATCTTAGCTTTAAGTTTTGTTGTTTAGATTTCCTAATGTTTAGATGAAGGGTTAGGGTAATGGGTGTGTAATCATGTTAAAGCTTGTTATGAGTATTTTAGTTGGTGAGAGGCATGATTATTGTGTGTTTAGAGATTGGTTGATTTTGTGATATTTTTGGAGTTGGAAATCTTGGTTAATTAGTCAATGAACTTAAGTAAAACTCTTAGTTCATAATTGAGAAATAAGTATGAATTGGTAACATTGATTTGATGGGGCTGTTGGAGTGTGTTTTGGATGGATGTTGGTTGTATGATTGATTTGGGGTTGAATTGTGGTTGGTTTTGAATGGTTTAAATTTGGGAAATCACGTAAACATAGCCGTCGTAACGTCCGATTTTCTTTAGACTGTTTTTGTGCATAACATTAGGACCCGATAACCCCCTGCTAGATTATGACCATTGCCATGTTTAGATAGCTCATGTTACGAGCTTCGTTTTGATATGTAGTTCGTTCGATTCCGATGCACGGTTTAGGAGAAACGACCGTTTCAAGTAACGGCATTTCGCGAACGAAACTTTTCCCCTCGCCTTACTTTGAAACATAGGTTAAAGACCAAAAAGGGTTAATTAATGTATGAAACATTTATGGTAAGTGTGTTAGGCAGTTGGTAAGACACTCGCGAAGGAATCGCCTTAAAACTCGTAAAGGTTATATTATTAAAAATGGTGGAGCCGAGGGTACTCGAGTGACTTAAGAGAATCAGTAAGCGCAAAACAAGCGTTAGAGTCTAAGTTAGTTAAAGTATAGATTTACAAGTGACTTTGGTTTAATTCCAACTTACTTGTTGTTTATAGGTTACCAGACTCGTCCCGAGCCATTCGTAACCCCCAGTCGCTCAGGCAAGTTTTCTACCCGTTATACTGTTGTTGTGATGTATATATGTATATGCATTATCTTGCGATAGATGCATGATGTTTATATTAGCAAATGTTGAAATATATTGAAGCATGCTGCTATGGTATATATATGCATGCCTGTTTCATATTCTTTCCATATATAATTGTTGATTCAGTTGATAATACCTATGCTAGAGGATAGCGGTAACTTGCATATACCCTTAGTATAGGGACCCAAAAGGTGGAAATATTTTCTAAACCGGGAGTCGAGGATCCCGAGTAGATTTTGTATATATATATATATATACATATATATTTATATAAATATATGGTTATAGTTTTCAAAACTATTAATCGAATAAGGTTTATTCGATAACTTTATTTTATTTAATGAATATTATTATGAATATTCATCCGAGGACTTATGACTCCTTTATTTTATTATTGAATATTATTTGAATATTCATTTGAGGATGTATGACTCCTTTATTTTATTTAATGAATATTATTTATAATATTCATTCGAGGTATTATGACTCCGCTTATTACTGAAATATATTCCTTATTTTATTAAAGAATAAGGTGTCAATAGTCAAACTTATTTCGATTATTCAAATAAAGATAGTACTTTCATATAAGTATATCTTTGGTTATTTGATATCCATTTCAAGTATAAGTTTTAATACTTCTACTTCGATTATTTTTATAAAGATTATTCTTTATGGGAATATTATTTAAATAATAATATTCAGACATTTTCTAAATATAATGGGGACTGATTTACTTCATTAAATCAGCTTTACTCCAAACATTCTTAAAAATGTTTTCGAGTCTTCAAAATGAATTTAAAAGGTAGAGCGGATCCCAAAACTTGTTTTCAAATTCAAGATCTTCCATTTTAAGGGGACTTGAATACTCGCTCAAAAACCTAAGGGATCCGGCTCTGTGGTGTATTTTATATTCGCAACAAGGTTGCTGTTTTGTTAAATGAATCGATTACTTACCCAACACTCGGGAAGTAAAATTCTTGGAACAAGTTAATCCATTAACAGGCATCTCCTGGGAAATATCGGTGAGTTCTCCTTTCCAACTAGATAAGACTTCTTGGTGGAGCCGTATCAACAAGTTTCTACTTGGGGAAAGGGGGAACGAGCTTTACGTTTCAGAGTCATGGATTTCATCTGAACTAGGAGTGGCGTAAGTGGTCGAGTGGCGCCGGCCCAGCCTTATTATATTGGCCCAAATGGCCTGGAAGTTCCGCTAAGGCGGTCCATTCCTTAGGAGTTCAGTGTTCGGTTGACAAGTAAATCCGACAGGTTCTCCTCTACATGTAGAAAATGGTGGGGTTGCACTACTACGACTGATCATCGTAAGTGGTCTTCCTGGCGCGGCAAACTCCCGTAATGAGTTCATCATCCAATTGGATATTTCTGCAACATTACCCAGAGCACTTCGATAGAAAGGCTACGGTTGGGCGATTGTTGAGTGTTGGCAGGGTCAAGTTTTCAAAATGATGTTTGCATCAAATGAAGTATCTCGTAACTTCATTTTATTTTGATGATATTTTAAAGATTTAATCTATTCAAATCTGGTCTTGTAGTCTCATCTACGTGATGAACTTTTGAAACTAATTATAACTTGAACGGTGGTAGTTCAAGTAGTATTTGGAAAAGATATAAGTATATTGGAGTATCTTGTAACTTCATCTTTTAAACTTATATCTAGTAAATGATTATCTTATGCATGACAAAGATTTTCAGAAAAACGTTGAGACAAGGTTAGATATATGAGATCACCTTGCAACGATATTTTTATACAGTTATAAACTGGAACTCTGTGTATATTATGTATGGAAGAGGACTTCCAAGATTTTGAAAAGTATATATGTATATATACTGAATATTTTGCGACTTCATCGCATTAAGATATCAACTTGGTTCATTTCTTTTGACCAAGACTTTCATGAGTACTATGAGAAGGCTCATATATTGTTAATCATTATACATATTATTTTGGTGGGCTTGCTGCTCACCCTTGCTTTCTTCTTTCATCACACAACAACAGATAGAAAAGATGAACAGGACCAAGCTCCCGATTCGCGAGCGGATAGGAAACGTTCCGCAGTTTCCTATAGGCGTTGATGTCGCTGTAGCTGAGGTAGGAACTACCAATAGGCTAGGCTTTCAACTTCTGATGTACCAGATTATGTATATTTATGAATTGTAATAATGGCAAATAAATGTAAATTTATTCAGAAAACCCTTTTAAGGTGTATTGACAGATAATTGTGGAATAAAGTGACTTGTGATTATTTTTGGGAATTCGTCTCTGAGACTATAACTTGTGGTGTGTGTGTATATTGTGGGGTCACAGTACAGAGTAGTTGATTGTTTAATAAGATTGGGTGTTATTAAGGGAAATGGAACTCGTGACAACCCGGATCCCCGACCCCGGATTTGGGGGTGTTACATAAGAAGTATGTTGATTTGATATGAAAGGACAAAGAATAGGAAGTAGGGGACCTAGTGCTGTTATAGGTATACCTTTGGAAAGGATGGATGTGGTTCGGAAAGAAAGGAAAGCTAAGCCTACGAATTGTTGGACCCTTGGAGGTAGTAAGACGTATTGGAAAGTTAGCATATGAGCTAGCCCTACCCCCGAACATGTAGCAAGTTCATAACGTGTTCCACGTATCAATGTTAAGGAAGTATAATTCGGATGCCAGATAAATAGGGGCATATGAGCGCATAGACATGCAACCCGACGTAACCTATATGGAGCAACCAGGAAGGGTTATGGATTGAAAAGGAACAAGTGCTTAGGAGAAGGGTTATCAAACTAGTCAGAGTTGGTGATAGAACCGCAATGTGGGAAAATTTACTCGAGAGTTAGAAAGTGCAATGCTAAGAGAGTATCCCTATTCATTTTCTATCTGATTCCGGGACGGAATCCTTTTAAGGAGGGGAGACTGTAATAACCCCAATTTTTGGAATTTTTTAAACACGGATGAATAGTAACTTTTGCTGATGATACTGATTAAGGAAAATTATCAGACCACGCTATATAGGAGTACTGTTATGGAAATTCTAAGATCGTATTAGTATTCTATAAAGTAAATAAGTGTATGTAAAGATCGTCAGAATCCAAATTCGAACACTTTGATTTTTCCCGAAAATCCACCGGATACCGAAAGAATTGAGTATAAGGTAACATGATTAAAAGGATTTAAATTCAAGGATTTTAAGAGAGGATCATAAAAGGAATACAATGTATTGAGAAAGGTTAAGGGAACCCAAGTAATAAGATCCCGGGTATGATCCCTCAAACGATAAACGAAAACGGAAGTTAAGCGAACCGCATAACAGATCAGCGGTCATTAGCCAAGTAATTAGAAGCTAATCAAAGAGGTTAGTGAGGATGATGTCATCAAACCAATAAGAGGAGGACAAGTGGGGGAGGATGACATAGCAAGGTGACATAAGCATGACCAAAGCAAAGTATGTTGTTGGTTGATTAAGAACCACATAAAAGTTACCATGGTTAAAAGTAATAAATCAAAACAAAAGCCAAAAACAACCAACCAACAATTCATTTCACCAAAACACAAGTTGACTTCCCCTTTTTGCAATCAAAGCTCTCGGCTTCTTTTCTTCTTCAAAGAAAGAAAATTCAAAATCCTAGTTCCAAGCTTTGTTAATTTGCAAGGTAATTATCTAAGACTCCTTATGCATAGATATAGCTATCCTATAAGTTTGAGCTTCTAATTCATTCACAATCTCTTCCTAAAAATCATGGAAGAAGATGGTGAATAGTGTTTTTCAAGAACTAAAATTTTTGTTCTTGAGTTTTTGTTTAGATTAAGCTTGGATAAGGACTTTTAATGGTGATTCCAAGCTAATTACTTGATTCTCCACTCTCCAAGGAAGGTATAACCCCTCCAAACCCTAAATTTACTTGAGTATTAGGTTTAGTTTTGTTGTTATAGTTCATGAGAGGCTTGTTTGTTATGAATGTAGAGGTTAGTTGGTGTTGTGATGTTTTGGAGTTGTGATTCTTGGATTATTGGTTAATGAACTTAAGTATAGTTTAAATTCATGTTGGAGAATAGTATATATTGATAATATTGAGTTGTTGGGGCTGTTATGGTGAAGTATGGATGGAGTTTGGTTGGGATGTTGATTGTGAGTTGATTGTGGGTTGATTTGGAGTGGTATAAATTTGGGTAATCGCATAAACATAGTCGTCGTAATGCCCTATTTACCGTAGACTGTTTTTGTTCTTAACATCAGAACTCTTGAACTCACTGCTAGGTTTTGACCATTGCCATGTTTAGATATTTCATGTTACGAGCTTCGTTTTGATATGTGGTACGCTTGAATCCGATGTACAGTTTAGGAGAGACGACCGTTTTAAGTAACGGCGTTTCGCGAACGAACCGTTACCCCTCGCCTTACTTTGAAACCTTGGTTAAGGCCCTTAATTAACTAATTGGAGTATGAAACAATTATATAAAGGGGATTAGGCAGTTGGTAGAGTACTCGCGAAAGAATCGCCTTAAAACTCTTAATGGTTAATTTATTAAAAATGGTGGAGCCGAGGGTACTCGAGCGACTTAAATGAATCGTTAAGCGCGAAAGCGAATGTTAGGACTCTAAATGGTTAAAGTCTAGTTTCTTAAGCGACCGGGGTTTAATTCCGACTTATGTTGTTGTTCATAGGTTATCGCACTCACTCTAAGCTTAAGTCTATCCGGGAGCACTCAGGCAAGTTTTCTACCCGTTATACTGTTGTTGTGATGTATATATGTATATGCATTATCTTGTGATAGATGCATGTTGGTTAATTAGCAAATTTTGTGATATATTGAAGCATGCTGATATGGTATATATATGCATGTCTGTTTCGTAATCTTGATATATATCTGTTGATTCAAACGCTTATTAGTTGCATAATGCCTATGCTAGAGATAAGCAGTAGTTGCGTATACCCTGAGTATAGGGGACCCAAAGGTGAACATTTTCTAAAACCGGGAGTCGATGTTCCCGAGTATATTATATATATATATATATATATATATATATATATATATATATATTGATATAGTTTTCAAAACTATTAATCGAATAAGGTTTATTCGATAACTTTATTTTAAATAATGAATATTATTTGAATATTCATTCGAGGACTTATGACTCTGTTTATTCTACTTATTGAATATTATTTGAATATTCATTTGAGGACTTATGACTCCGATTATTTACTAATTAATATTCTTTATTTCATTAAAGAATAATGTTTCGATAATCAAAATTATTTTCGATTATTCAAATAAAGATAGTACTTTTGTATAAGTATATCTTTGGTTATTTATTATTCATTTCAAGTATAAGTTTTAAAACTTTTACTTCAATTATTTTTATAAGGATTATCCTTATGGGAATATTATTTAAATGATAATATTCAGATATTTTCTAATATATCGGGACTGATTTGCTTTATTAAATCAGCATTACTCCAAACACTCTTTAAAGTGTTTTCGAGTCTTCAAAATAATTTTTAATAGTTAGAGCGGATCCCAAAACTTATTTTTATATTTAAGATCTTCCTTTCGAAAGAAATTTAAATACTCGCTCAAAACCTGAGGGATCCGGCTCTGTGGTGTATTTTATATTCGCAACGAGGTTGCTGTTTTGAGAAAACATTTTGATTACTTGCCCAAAGTTCGGGAAGTAAGTCCATCTATTTGAGTCGGCATAAGCAATATGGGCTCAGTGGGCATCCATGAAAGTGTAAGTGGCTCAGTGGGAGTCCATCAAATGCGTAAGTGGCTGAGTGGCAGTCCAGCATAAGGTCCTATTGCGACCAGGGTGATGACCAGTGGGGAATTCGTCCATCTACTAGTAGAAAAAGTTACTTATTGGTATCTTTGCCAAATCAGCAAGATATCAGGTTTATGCCAAAGTTTTCTCCTTTCCAAATTCACTGGATATTGCAACTCTGTTTATAATTTTCATAACAGAGGTTTTCAAGGAGTGTATGAAATGTATATATATAGGTGTATATATATATATATCGGGATTTAATGAAGTATTTCGTAACTTCATTATTTATAATGATATTCAAAGATTGAATCTATTCAAATCTTGTCTTGTAGTCTCATCTATGTGATGAACTTTTGAAACTAATTATAACTTGAACGGTGGTAGTTCAAGTAGTATTCGGAAAAGATATAAGTATATTGGAGTATCTTGTAACTTCAACTTTTCAACTTATATCTGGTTAATGATTATCTTATGCATGACAAAGATTTTCACAAAAACGTTGAGACAAGGTTAGATATATGAGATCACCTTGCAACGATATTTTTATACAGTTATAAACTGGAACTCTCTGTATATTATGCATGGAAGAGGACTTCCAAGATTTTGAAAAGTATATATATACATATATACTGAATATTTTGCGACTTGGTCGCGTTAAGATATCAAACTTGGTTCAATTCTTCTTGACCAAGACTTTCATGAGTACGATAAGAATGCTCATATATTATTAATCATTATACATATTATTTTGGTGGGCTTGTTGCTCACCCTTGCTTTCTTCTTTCATCACACAACAACAGATAGAAAAGATGAACAGGACCAAGCTTCCAATTCGCAAGCGGTTAGGAAACGTTCCGCAGTTTTCTGGAAGCGTTGATGCCGATGTAGCTGAGGTAGAAATTACCAATAGGCTAGACTTTCAACTTCTGATGTACCAGACTTATGTATCTATATGAATTGTAATAATGGCAAAGAAATGTAAAATTATTCAGAAACCTTTTTAAGGTGTAACGGTTTATAATTGTGGAATATAAGGACTTGTGATATCTTTGGGTATTCATCTCTGAGACTATAACTTGTGGTGTGTGTGTGTATATTGTGGGGTCACAGTACTCAGTAGTGGGTTGACTGTTAAGATTAAGTATTGATAAGGGAAATGGAACTCGTGACAACCCGAATCCCCGACCCCGGATTTGGGGGTGTTACAGTAAAGTACTCGGGAAAGAGTCACCTTAAAACTTTTAACGGTTAATTTTATAAAAATGGTGGAGCCGAGGGTACGCGAGCGACTAATATAAATCGTTAAGCGTAAAAGCGAACGTCATGGTCTAAATGGATAAATTCTAGTTTCCTAAGCGATCGTGGATTAATTCCGGCTTATATGTGGTTTATAGGTTACCGTACTCACACCAGACATATTTCCACCCTAGACCGCTCAGGCAAGTTTTCTACCTGTATAACTGTTGTTGTGATGTTATATCTATATGCATTATCTTGAGATAAGTGCACGATTATTATTAGAAAATCTTGTGATATATTGAAGCATGTGGATATGATATATATGCATGCCAGTTTTGAGATCTTGATATTTTATTGTCAATTCAATTGCTTATAAAGTGCATAATACCTATGTTAGAGATAAGCAGTAGTAGTTGCGTATACCCTATAGGGGAGCCAAAGATGAACATTTTCCTACAAACCGTGGGGCGAGGTTCCCGAGTATATTTTATATATTTTTCTATAACTATTAACCGAATAAGGTATATACGATAGTTTTGAATAATTATTAAATTTTATTTTCGATTATTCAGAAAAAGATCATACTTTCGTATAGTTATATCTTTTGTTATTTATTATTCGTTTCAAGTATTAGTTTCAAAACATCTACTTCTTTTATTCTTATAAAAAATATTTTTCATGGGAATATTATTTAAATAATAATATTCATATATTTTTCTAATATATCGGAACTGATTTATTTTATTAAATCATTCTTACTCCAAACATTTTTAAAAATAATTTCAAACCTTCAAAATGATTTTAAAAGTTAGAGCGGATCCCAAAACTCATTTTTAATTCAAATCTTTCCTTTCATGGAGAGATTTATATACTCGCTCAAAACCTATGGGATCTGGCTCTGTGGTGTATTTTTGTTGCAACGATGTTGCTGATTGATAATAGAGTCTTTGATTACTTGCCCCCAACGTTCGGGAAGTAAGCTCATTCAAAATACATTGGCATAGGCGACATGGGCTCAGTGGGAGTCCATCAAAGTGTAAGTGGCTGAGTGGCAGTCCATCAATGCGTAAGAGGCCGGTAGAAAGTCCAGCATAAGGTCCTAATGCGGCTAGGGTGATGACCAGTGGGGAATTCATCCATCTATTAGTAGAAAAGGTGACTTGATTGATATCATTGCCTAGTCAGCAAGGTATCGGGTTTATGCCAAAATTTTCCTCCTTCCAAAATCATTGGGTATTACAACTCTATTTATATTTTTCATAACATAGGTTTTCAAGGAGTGTATGATATATATATATATATGTATATATGTATGTATGTATGTATGTATGTGTATATATATATCGGGACTAATTAATTTTTTCGTAACTTCATTTCTTTTAAATGATATTTCAAAGATTGATTCCATACAAGTTTTATCTTATAGCTTCATCTATGTGATGAACCCTTGAAACTAAGTATACTTTGAACAGTGGTAGTTCAATTAGTTTTTCTAAAAAGATATAAGTATATTGGAGTATTTTATAACTTCATCTTTCTAAACTTATATCTAGTAAATGATTATCTTATGCATAAAAGATTTTCAGAAAGTTATCAATAAAGATACTTTGCATTATTGAACAAACTATATATATATTGAGGGTATATATATTGTGTATTTTACGACTTCATCGCATTAAAGATATCAAATTAGTTCATCTTTACTTGACCAAGGCTTTCATAAATACTATGAGGATGCTCATATATTGTCAAAACCTAAGGGATATGGCTATGTGGTGTATTTTTGTCGCAACGAAGTTGCTGATTGATAATAGAGTCTTTGATTACTTGCCCAATGTTCGGGAAGTAAGCTCAATCAAAATGCATTGGCATAGGCGACATGGGCTCAGTGGGAGTCCATCAAAGTGTAAGTGGCTGAGTGGCAGTCCATCAATGTCACGCCCCCAACTTAAACAGTAAATTAAATATAACTATTACAGCATTTTAAAAGAAGAATATACAACCAACTCCAAGATCTTACAGTTTAGGGTTTGGAACAGCCCAACACTACCAACTATTACATCTGAATACAAATACCGAGTCCTCACACAAACTATTATTACTTATTCTACCTGAGCTCGAACATAAGCATCAGCATCACAGGTCTTACGGGCAGTGTGCTTGAATCTAACCATAGCTGCTAGCTGTAATATCAGGGTAAAGGAAGAAGTGAGCCAAATGCTCAACAAGTGATAACAGTACGACACAAAACATAAATCGAGATATACCTTTAAGAATGACAATGGAAAGACATAACCAATGATAACGAGAGATAAAACTTATGTGAGATGGCATCATTTTGCTTGTATCAAAACAATTTCAAAATCATTCTTAATCAAAATCATTTTATGACGCTACGGATTACAGCCGGTGATCAGCCGCGAAGTAATCCCGAATCTCGCTGGGTTCTAAAACATTAATGGGAATCCCTAGGCAACTTTTAAGCCTAATATAGGTGTGGAAAGGACTCGCGTCTCAGTCCAGATCCACTATTCAAGAAAACATTTATCCCCCTTTGGGACTGAAAACCCACATTTTATTTATTTCAAAAACTGATGCTGAATTATAACAAAATCTCTTTTAACAGTAAACATTTTTATCAAGGGTTTATAGATCAACTTGAAACACGGGAAATAAGGTATTGACTATCAGGGCCATGATTCACAAAACTATACTCTATTCGAGTAATTGAATGGTTTTCATATATCAAAGATTGGACAAGGGGATTTAGTGAGGCTAATGGATAATATGAAGGGTAATGCCAATTTGGGCTCAAAGCAATGGTTTCTCATCAAGGTTCAAGTGCTGGATCAACACGAAGGTAAGTTTCATGAATACTAAGGGTGTTAAGGTATGCAGAAATGATCTTTAACTCAGGATATATCAGAATTGTCAGGCTTTTAGGGTAAGAAAGAGGGGTATCGATCAATGGAGAATCACTTTGATAAGTATCTGACGTTCGGGGTTCAAGGTATGGTTCTATAGGGATTCAAGTATCAGGATGAGATATCAATACTTAGGAATCATCAGCATGGTAATCAAGAGGATCATTCGAGTGTTAAACAACTCTTTATTTTATCATGGCATTTAACTATTATGAAAGACTTTTGAACTACTTGCAATACATACTCGAGGGTTCATGGCATTTCTATATAATTCAAAGATAAACGAAAGATACGCTTGATTTAAACATATCAAAATGACTCAGGATAATGGCATCGATATATATGAACTGTTTATAGTAAATACGAAGGTCAAGTTGAATCACTTGCCTTGAGAAAGGCTGGTCTGGTCTGACTAGTAGGAGCAACAACTGGAGCTTCACTCGACCTTTATGGCAAGTTTTCCCTCGTCTCGAGATCCTACATAAATAATAATAATCCCCATTATAATATATTCTTACCATCTTAACCTCTTTACAACCCGAAATTAAACACGGATGGCACTTAGGCCTATATGCACTTAATTTTATATTCACTACAAAAGTACACACATAACCACATATTCACATATCATATATTAACACCAAATATCACCATATATACCATAATGCAACACTAGCCTTGGATGATCTCGACTCACAACTTAAGTCACTTGGTCGCTAAACAAGACAAGGTCTTCTAATTTTGGCTTCCTAACTCGATGTGCCTTTCCTAAATTATCCAAAACCTATTGACCCTCACTTGTGCCTTTTGCTCTACTGACCTTATACTATCTTACAACTATGGTGGTCGACCTAATACTCACTTCTAAGTGTTCTAAAACTATGTGATAAGTGAAAGTGCTCACTGGTGCAAATTTCAGAATGACAACTATGGTTTCTTGAGTGCATTAGACACTCTTAAACTACAAGTTTTCCTACAAAACTTTAACACAAGACTCCCCTGACCTAAGGGCATCTCAAAAACTTGATGTGGCTCAAGGGCCTGGCTTGGGCCTTCTTGGGCCTAAGCTAAAAGTCCAAGGTTCCCCTGTTTTTATGGGCAGAAAACGCCCTGACTTGAATTAACTTGTGACACATGGTTCTAACTCATATCCTATGAATTATAGTTGGAAAAACTTCTCTGACACTCCCTCTAACTAAGGCCCAACAGGGCCTAACGAGGGCCTACCCATGACATGGTCAAATCTTCCTATTTCTGAGTTGCAACAAAACTGTCCCCTCCTGGACAGATTTTATTATTCTACTAGTGCACCTAACCAAATGACATGCAAACCTCCAACCAACACTTAAAACCTTTTATATACTCCTAATACTAACTTCTGGTGGATTGGGCCTCAAAGTGCACATCAATGACATGGTCAAAACTCACTCTAAACCTCAGGGTACTAAACTGATTTTCTGCAGAAACTATAACTCTTATTTCTCCAAGGTTTTGATTTGACAAACTCAACTACCAACAACTCAATACTTAAGCCAAGACTTATACATGGTGATCTACTGAACTAACTCCCTTATTCTCAAAATAACCTTGGGTGAGATCATCCATGCCCAAAAACAACAACATGCAACCAAATATATAACATGCAACTCATGGAAAGCACATAACAAGATTTCGTCTAGGCATAAAGTTTTAAATGCTTGAAAAATCGACTTGCACCTAATACTCATCCTTAATAATCATGAAATTTAACTTCTTTTAAGTATTAATAAGAAATTTATCATGGAAACAATCTATTTTAAGCACACCTACTTCGAATTTATAGATTTTTAAACATAACTACATGATTTCGAAAAGAGTAGCATGCAAAACATGGTTGATCATCATTTTAATGTCTTAAAACTAGCATGCATGGCTAAACATAAATATATAATAAAATTTCAGTAGCATGCAAAGGATTTTAAAGCATGATATCTCCATAAAACACTTAGTTAGCACATATACATAATATATCTCATAGAGAGCTCTTGAATTCACAAGAATCAAGAGTTTCTCTTTGGAGATCACATAAGAACTACACATGCATCCATGGAACTTCAACTTCCAAGTCACAAAACACTTGGAAAGTATATAAGATGAATGTAGGTAAAAGATTTACACTTGGGAAGATGAAAAATGAATTGAAAAAATGGAAGGGGGTGGGGGAATTTGGCCTTCGGCCGAGAGCAAGGTGGGAGGGGGTGTGGAATGAGTGGAATGACTTCCCCCACTTTGATTTTTTTTTATTTTATGCTATTTGGTTTACAAATAATGAGTGGAAGTGAGAACTTACAAAAATGTCCCTTGGTTAAAGTTAGGCCATTTTGTATGCAAGGCTAAGGTAGTAATTTGGTAATAATCAAATGAGTTAGTGGGGTTGGAAAAGTCTTATTTGCCCTTTGAGAGAATAGAAGGGTGATTTGCATGCATGGTCTTTTATGTAATTTGATAATTATAACAAATAAAATTTGTAAAGATTTATTTTTATAAAATAAAATACAAGTTCAAAAATTATAAAATTTATACCATAAAATAACTTGGATTTCTAGAGACTTTATAAAATCATTTTCAAAATTTGTGAACAAAATACCTTTTAAAAGAAAAAATTTCCAAAGCTTAGAATATTCCTTATAAATCAAAAATAAAGAAATTAAATAAACTCTTGCTTTGAAAAATCATATACTACATAAAGCAAATTTATAATACAGAAATTTTCACTCACACAAACGTAAAATCGTTGAATATATTTTCATTCGGCTTTAATATTATACCAAATCCACAAATAATATTACATAAAGTGTCGGTCATAACATCCTCTCCCCCTTAAGGGATTCTGTCCCCAGAATCTAAGAGAACAGATGAGGATACCGGGAACGCATATCAGACTCTAACTCCCAAGTCGATTCTTCGACCTTAGGGTTCCTCCAAAGCACTTTCACTAACTTTACTGACTTATTCCTAAGATTCTTTACTTGCCAGTCGAGTATTTTAACCGGTTGCTCCATAAATGACAGGTCTGCCTGAATTTCTACAGGTTCATATTCTATCACATGGCTAGCGTCAGGGTTGTACTTCTTAAGCAACGACACATGGAACACATTATGCACATGCTGATACTGAGGTGGTAAGGCCAACTCATAGGCCACCTTTCCTACTTGACTCAAAATCTCAAAAGGACCTATGTATCTAGGTGCTAACTTTCCTTTCTTGCCAAATCTAAACAACCCTTTTCTAGGTGACACCTTCAGCAACACAGTTTCACCAACTTGGTATCGAACATCCTTACGTGCTGGATCCGCATACTTCCTCTGTCTATCTTGAGCAGCAAGCAACCTTTTCTGAATTAACTTGACTGTGTCATGCAACTGTTGTACCAATTCCGAGCCGAGAATTCTTCCTTCTCCTACTTCATCCTAATTTGTTGGTGATCTACATTTTTGCCTGTACAAAGCTTCGTATGGTGGCATGCCGATACTGGAATGATAGCTGTTGTTATAAGAGAATTCAATCAACGGCAAATGGTCGTCCCAACTTCCTGCAAAATCGATTGCACAACTGCACAACATGTCTTCGATTGTTTGAATTGTCCTTTCACTCTGGCCATCAGTCTGCGGGTGGTACGCCGTGCTCATATTCAACTTCGTGCCAAGACATTCCTGAAATTGCTTCCAGAATCTCGAGTTAAAGTGGGGATCTCTGTCTGAAACTATTGATACAGGTACTCCATGCCTTAGTACGATTTCGCGCACATACAGATGAACCAACTTGTCCAGTGACGACTTCTCATTTATTGGAAGGAAATGCGTCGACTTCGTAAGACGATCAATTATAACCCATATTGCGTCATGTCCGGATTTCGTTCGCGGTAGTCCTACTATAAAGTCCATAGCGATATTTTCCCATTTCCATTCTGGAATCTTCAGGGGCTGAATTAATCCGCTTGGTCGTTGATGTTCTGCCTTCACTTTCTGACAAGTATAGCACTTTGCAACCCATTCTGCCACGTCTCGCTTCATATTTGGCCACCAAAAGTTCTTCTTTAAGTCTCGATACATCTTGGTGCTTCCCGGGTGGATTGAAAATTTCGAATTGTGGGCTTCACGGAGGATCTCATTCTTTAATTCAAGTACATGAGGGATCCATATTCTGGATGAAAACCTTAGTATCCCTTGCTCATCCCTTTGAGTATTAATCTCCTCTCCAGATAACTGATTCTTCTCTTTCTCCACTACTTCTTCTTGACACTTCTTTATCTTTTCCACTAGTGTTGGCTGAAAGGTCATTGCACGACAAACTTCCTTGACTTTTCCATAAGCACAAAATTCCAATTCCAATCTTTCGATTTCTTCAGATAACTCTTTTGATGTTATCATCATATTCAGTCTCTCCTTCCTACTCGGAGCATCGGCCACTACATTCGCCTTTCCAGGATGGTAATTTATCAAACAGTCATAGTCCTTGATTAATTCCAGCCATCTTCTCTGCCTCATATTGAGCTCTTTCTGAGTAAAAATGTACTTTAAACTCTTGTGATCCGTGTAGATTTCACACTTCTCTCCGTAGAGGTAATGTCTCCAAATCTTAAGTGCGAACACTATGGCGGCTAGTTCCAAGTCATGCGTCTGGTACTGTAACTCATGCGGTTTCAACTGTCTTGACGCATATGCGATCACTTTACTGTGTTGCATCAACACACAACCCAAACCCTTATGTGAAGCGTCGCTGAATATTACAAAGTTCCCTTGATCGTCTGGAAGTACTAACACCGGAGCTGTTACCAACTTCTGCTTCAACTCTTGAAAGCTATCTTCACATTCTGTACTCCATTCAAACTTTTGATTCTTTCTGGTTAACTTGGTCAATGGCGTGGCGATCTTCGAGAAATCCTTGACGAATCTTCTATAGTATCCGGCCAATCCTAGAAAACTTCGCACTTCCGTAGGAGTCTTTGGCCTCTCCCAACTCATAACTGCCTCAATCTTTGCCGGATCCACTTTAACTCCCTCATTTCCAATGACATGCCCCAAAAATTGAACTTCCTTTAACCAAAACTCATATTTGGTAAACTTGGCATACAACTTCTCTTGTCGGAGTATCTCCAATGCTATCCAGAGGTGCTGCTTATGTCCTTCTTCCGACTTAGAATAAATAAGGATGTCATCAATGAATAACACGACAAATTTGTCCAAATACTTCTTAAATACCCGATTCATCAGATCCATAAATGCGGCCGGAGCGTTGGTCAATCCAAACGGCATTACTAGGAATTCATAATGCCCATATCTGGTCCTAAATGCGGTCTTGGGAATATCTTCTTCCTTGATCTTTAATTGATGGTATCTCGATCTCAAATCAATCTTTGAAAAGCATTTTGCTCCCTTCAACTGATCAAAAAGGTCATATATCCTTGGTAGCGGGTAGCGATTCTTGATCGTTACCTTATTCAACTCCCGATAATCTATGCATAGACGCATACTCCCATCTTTCTTCTTTACAAACAGAACAGGTGCTCCCCATGGCGACGCACTTGGCCGTATCACTCCCTTATCCAACAATTCTTGTAGCTGGCTCGCCAACTCTTTCATTTCTGCTGGTGCCATCCTATATGGGGCCTTTGAAACTGGTTCCGTTCCTGGAGCAAGGTTGATCTCGAACTCGATTTGTCGATCTGGTGGTAAGCCTGGTAGTTCGTCGGGAAACACATCCGGGAATTCGCTAACTACAGGGATATCTTCCATGCTCGGGCTGCCTTTTTCCGAATCCATCACATAAGCTAGGAACGACTCACAACCTTTTCTAAGTAGCTTCTTAGCCTGAACAATTGTAAGAAATAGTTGCTCTTGCCTCTGCCCCTTAAATACTACCTTCTCTCCACTCTTCGTCTTTAAATACACTCTCTTGGTCTTACAATTAATCTGAACGCTATTCTCTCCTAACCAATCCATTCCTAAAATTATGTCAAACTCTCCCAACTTGAAAAGTATCAAGTCGGCTGAAAACTTATACCCCGAAATATCAATCTCACACTTTGGATAAAATTGATTCACGGGAATCTTCTCTTGATTCGCAATTACCACACTTACTACCTCACTCATAATCATTTTCTCACATTGAAGCTTATCAACAAAAGATTTTGATATGAAAGATCTTGTTGCTCTCGAATCAATCAATACTTTAGCTTTGACATTATTGAGTAAAAGTGTACCTGCTATCACCTCAGAATTCTGAACAGCATCCTTCATCTTCAGATCAAATGTCCTTGCTGTTGCTTGCGGGGTTGGTGCGGGTGGTGGAGGTAATGCCAATACCTCGGCTGGCACGCTCGCACTAGTACTTGCCACATTCATCAGAGCTTTGACTGGTCCGGTTGCCTTGCATTCCCTAGCCATGTGTCCAGTCTTCCCACACTTGTAACACGTAACTCCTGGCTTCGGCATCTTGCACTCATTCGCCAAATGTCCCTTCTGATTGCACCTGTAGCATGTCATGCTCAGCTTATTAAACAGTCTGGGGTGCCTTCTTTCGCAGTGCTTACATTCTGGCCTCTGGAACCTGTTTTCTCCAACTTGCCCTTGGCTTGCCTGATTGTTCCCCTTCGATTCTTGCCTTTTACCCAAATTTCCTTTCTTTTGAAAATTTCCGCCCTTCTGGAAACCAATCCTCTTTACATTCCGATCTTGTGAACTTCCGGCTTCAGACTTTTCTCCATAAAATGGAACCTTCCTCTTCTTGTTATCCCTCTCTTTCCTTGACTGCATCCCATTATTCTCAATCAGAGCAGCTTTCTGTACTACTCCCGCATAAGTTTCAAGCTCGAACATAGCCACCCTATCTCTGATCCAAGGCTCCATTCCTTGCTGAAATTTCTTTGCTTTTTCCTCCTCAGTGCTGGTATACTTTGTCACAAACCTTGACAACTCAGTGAACTTCTTCTCATACTCCAATACAGTCATGTTCCATTGCTTCAACTCAAGAAATTTTAGCTCCATCTGATTCTGCATATACTTAGGGTAATACTTGTCCAGAAATAACTTCTTAAATCTCTCCCAAGAAACCTGCTGAGTGACTTCCATAGCTTTTACTGATTCCCACCAATAGATGACTTCTCCCTTCAAGAAGTAAGTAGCATACGGCGTCTTCTGATCGTCTCCTAACTGTACCAACTCAAAAGCCCTTTCCATCTCCTTGATCCATGTATTAGCTATCACTGGATCAGTGGTATCATGAAATGCAGGTGGATTCACATTCTGAAAAGCCTTGAAAGTGACGATTTGTCTAGGGGGTACTGGTGGTTCAGGTGGTTGGTATGGCTCACGGTTATCTTGGTTTTCAATTCGTTGTTGAAGAGTTAGTTGTTGTTGAGCTATAGCATTGGTTTGCTGTTGCAAAGTTTCTAGTAGTCGAAGAATATTTGGGTCTGTGGTGGATGTGGTTGTTGGGTTCTTGTTTTTGGGAGGCATGATCCTGAAATAAGAGTTGTGTCAAAACAGATATGAAAGATAAAATGATTCGAGGGTATCGCATGGCATTCTTATTTACATATGGGGTCAAGTTTCCAAATTAAGCAGATATGGTGATGCATATATATATAAAAACGTAAAATAATCGTTGAGAGAAAATGGAACAATAGAACGTAATCATTGAAATTGTAAAGGTCACAGTACATAGGATTGGGACATAGTCTGATTCTAGGAATAACAGTGTAATAACCCCAATTTTTGGGAAATTTTGAAACCCTTATGAATAGTGTTTTTGCTGAATGAGAAAACTTTTCATGCCACACTATGTAGGGGTTCTGATATGGATATTCTGAGATTTTATTAGTACTTTATATGGGATATAAGTGTATGTAAAGATCGTCAGAATCCAAATCCGAACACTTTGATTTTTCCCGGAAATCCAATAGATACGGAAAGAATTGAGTATAAGGTAACAGGATAAAAAGGATTTAAATTAAAGGATTATAAGAGAGGATCATAAAAGGAATACAATATATTGAGAAAGGTTAAGGGAACCTAAGTAATAAGATCCCGGGTATGATCCCTCAAACGATAAACGAAAACGAAAGATAAGCGAACCGTAAAACAAATAAGTGACCAAGAGACAAGCTTGTACAAGAAGCCAGGGATTGTGACATCATCAAACCATAAGGTGTGGACAAGTGGGAGCATTATGACATGTGCAAGGTGACATAGGCATGACAAAAAAGGAAGGAATTGTTGGATGATTGTAAACCACACAAAGTTCAAGGTTAGAAGGGTAACTAACCAAAAACAAAACCAAAACAACCTAGCTAGCCAAAACAAATCAAAGCAAACACAAAATTTTTCATTCTTCAAACATTGCTCTCGGCTTTTCATCTTTTTCAAAGGAAGAAAAATCAAAAATCAAGTTCCAAGCATTGTTAAATCACAAGGTAATTATCTAAGCTTCCTTGTACATAGATATGGATATGCTATAAGTTTAAGCTCCTAATTCCTTCACAATCTCTTCCAATAAATCAAGGAAGAATATGGTGAATAGTAACCTTCAAGAAATAACTTTAGTTTTCTTGAAATTTTATGAAAGATTAAGGTTATACAAGCAAGGATCAAGGTTCTTTAGGCATTCAAAGCTCTTGTGTTTTGTTAAAAAGCTTCAAGGAAGGTATAATCTCTTAACCAAGCTTTGTTATTGAATGTTAAGAGCATAATATGAGTATTTTAGTTCATGAGAGGCTTGATGGTTGTGTATGTAGAGATTAGTGAGTTTTGGGATGTTGTTGGATTGGTAAATGTTGTTGTTTTGATTAAAAGAACTTAAGAATGGTTAAAGTTAAGCTTAGGCATAAGTATGAATGTTAAAATTGAATTGGTTGGGGTTGTTATGATGTGATAAGGATGGATGTTGGTTGTATGTTGGATTTGAGGTTGAATCGGGTTGTGATTGTGGGTTGATTGTGAGATGATTTGGAGTTGTTTAAAATTGGGTAATCGCGTAAACATAGCCGTCGTAATGCCCGATTTACCGTAGACTGTTTTTATTCTTAAGATCAGAACCCTTGAACTCACTGCTAGATTATGACCACTGCCATGTTTAGATAGCTCATGTGACGAGCTTCGTTTTGATATGTAGTTCGTTCGATTCCGATGAACGGTTTAGGAGAAACGACCGTTTCAAGTAACGGCGTTTCGCGAACGAAACTTTTCCCCTCGCCTTACTTTGAAACATAGGTTAAAGACCAAAAAGGGTTAATTAATGTATGAAACATTTATGGTAAGTGTGTTAGGCAGTTGGTAAGACACTCGCGAAGGAATCGCTTTAAAACTTGTAAAGGTTAAATTATTAAAAATGGTGGAGCCGAGGGTACCCGAGTGACTTAAGAGAATTAGTAAGCGCAAAACAAGCGTTAGAGTCTAAGTTAGTTAAAGTATAGATTTACAAGTGACTTTGGTTTAATTCCAACTTACTTGTTGCTTATAGGTTACCAGACTCGTCCCGAGCCATTCGTAACCCCCAGTCGCTCAGGCAAGTTTTCTACCCGTTATAACTGTTGTTGTGATGAATATATGTATTTGCATTATCTTGCGATAGATGCATGTTGGTTAATTAGCAAATGATGCAATATATTGAAGCATGCTGCTATGGTATATATATATATGCATGCCTGTTTCGCATTCTTTCCATATATATATCTGTTGGTTCAGTTGATAATACCTATGCTAGAGGATAGCGGTAACTTGCATATACCCTTAGTATAGGGACCCAAAGGTGAAAATATTTTCTAAAACCGGGAGTCGAGGATCCCGAGTAGATTTTGTATATATGGATATGGATATATATATATATATATTTATATATATATATGGTTATAGTTTTCCAAACTATTAATCGAATAAGGTTTATTCGATAACTTTAACTTTATTTTATTATTGAATATTATTTCGAATATTATTCGAAGGCGTATGACTCCTTTTATTTATTTATTGAATATTATTTGAATATTCATTCGAGGGCTTATGACTCTTTTATATTATTTATTGAATATTATTTGAATATTCATTCGAAGGCTTATGACTCTTTTATATTATTTATTGAATATTATTTGAATATTCATTCGAAGGCTTATGACTCAGTTTATATTATTTAATGAATATTATTTGAATATTCATTTGAGGATCTATGACTCCGATTATTTGCTGAGGTATATTCTTTATTTTATTAAAGAATAAGGTGTCAATAATCAAACTTATTTTCGATTATTCAAATAAAGATAATACTTTCATATAAGTATATCTTTGGTTATTTAATACTCGTTTCAAGTATAAGTTTTAATACTTCTACTTCAATTATTTTTATAAAGATTATTCTTTATGGGAATATTATTTAAATAATAATATTCAGTCATTTTCTAAATATTCTGGGGACTGATTTACTTCATTAAATCAGCTTTACTCCAAACACTCTATAAAGTGTTTTCGAGTCTTTAAAATGATTTTTAAAGTCAGAGCGGATCCCAAAACTCATTTTTATATTTAAGATCTTCCTTTTTAAGGGGATTTAAATACTCGCTCAAAACCTGGGGAATCCGGCTCTGTGGTGTATTTTATATTCGCAACGAGGTTGCAGTTTTGGTAAATGAATTGATTACTTGCCCAATGTTCGGGAAGTAAGCCCATCTAATTGAGTCGGCATAAGCGACAGGCCGGGGTACGGTCTATGAAAGTGTAAGTGGCTGGGTGGCAGTCCATCAACGCGTAAGAGGCCGGGTGGCGGTCCAGCACAAGGTCCTTATGTGGCCAGGGTGATGACCGGTGGGGGATTCATCCATCTACTAGTAGAAAAGGTTACTTATTGGTATCTTTGCCTGATCAGCAAGATATCTGGTTTATGCCAAAAAAAATTCTTTTCCTTTCCAAATTTATTGGATATTGCAATTCTGTTCATACTTTACATGACAGAGGTTTTCAGGAAATATATGGGAGATATATATGAATATATATATATATATATCAGAACTTAATGAAGTATGTCATAACTTCATTTCCTTTAATAATATTTTAAAGAGTTAATCTATTCAAATCTGGTCTTGTAGTCTCATCTATGTGATGAACTGTTGAAAGCTCATTATACTTTGAACAGTGGTAGTTCAAGTAGCTTTAATAAATGATATAAGTGTAGTGAAGTATTTGGTAACTCCATCTTTTAAACTTATATCTAGTTAATAATTGTCTTATGAATGACAAAGATTTTCAGAAAAATGTTGAGACAAGGTTAGATATATGAGATCACCTTGCAACGATATTTTTATACAGTTATACACTGGGACTTTGTGTATATTATGCATGGAAGAGGACTTCCAATATTTTGAAAGGTATATATATATATATATACTGAATATTTTGCGACTTCATCGCATTAAGATATCAACTTGGTTCATTTCTCTTGACCAAGACTTTCATGAGTATTATGAGTAGGCTCATATATTGTTAATCATTATACATATTAATTTGGTGGGCTTGCTGCTCACCCTTGCTTTCTTCTTTCATCACACAACATCAGATAGACAAGATGAACAGGACTAAGCTTCCGATTCGCGAGCGGATAGGAAACGTTCCGCAGTTTTCTAGACGCATTGATGCCGCCGTAGCTGAGGTAGGAACTACCAATAGGCTAGGCTTTCAACTTTTGATGTACCAGATTTATGTATATTTATGAATTGTAATAATGGCAAAGAAATGTAAATTTATACAGAAAACCTTTTAAGGTGTATTGGCAGATAATTGTGGAATATAAGGACTTGTGATTTTTTTTTTTTTTTTTTGGATGTTCATCTCTGAGACTATAACGTGTGGTGTGTGTGTTTATTATGGGGTCACAGTACAGAGTAGTTGAGTAATTATTAAGATTGGATGTTATTAAGGGAAATGGAACTCGTGACAACCCGGATCCCCGACCCCGGATTTGGGGGTGTTACAGAAATGGTATCAGAGCTAAGCGTTATAAACCTCAGAGATGATGGGACGTTAAGATAATAAGTTCACTAAGATAATAAGAACTCTTTCCAAGTTCATAGTCGGACTACCTAACGTAGTACTGACAGTTAAAACCCTTATGGGAACCCTTATAAATGTAGCGATAGAAGCGTAGTTCGTTATCGTATATAGTAGCGGGACTCCGAACCCTGAGGTTGAGGAGCAACAACGCGATGATGTTTTATTACTCATTGGAGATCAGATTATGGATCCGATAGAGCGTCCTAACGCAGGACCGGATGATGTTGATATTGAGGATGTAGTTGTTGAGGAGGATCCCAAGGAGGATCCTGACAAGATTGGATAAAGGACCACTGATGAATTGATGACCATGGTTAGGTCGACTACCCGAGGTAGGATTGGTCGGTCACTACCGGAGGTTCGTTCAAGTTTGTAAAGATAGTAGCCCCTTTAACGCGGCTTACTCGTAAGACTGAGAAGTTCGAATGGACAGAGAAATGTGAGAACAACTTTCAAGAACTGAAGCAGAGGTTGGTGATGGCCCCTATGCTGGCGTTGCCGGATGGAATAGGAGATTTTGTGATTTGTAAGTGATGCTTCGCATAAGGAATTAGGGTGCTTCTTATATAGCACAGCAAGATAATCGCGTCTGCGTCAAGGCAATTAAGGGAATATAAAATTCGATATCCCCACCCATGAGCTTGGGCTCGTGGCAATAGGTTTGCCCTAAATATTGGAGGCACTACTTGTATGGAGAGGAGTGCGAGATTTACCTAAGCCATAAGTACTCTAGTACATTTTCCCGTAGAAAGAACTCAACATATGCCAGAGGAGGCAGTTAGAGCTAATCAAGAATAATAATTGGGAGATTCTTTATCATTCGGGGAAAGCCAATGTGGTGGCTGATGCCCTTAGTAAAAAGGAGAGACTCAAGATGATAATGACTTTGGGATAGTTTATAAGATATTTTGAGAAAATGGAAATAGAAGTGAAGGTAACCGGAGCCGGTACCGAAAAGTTGTTTGAGATTGCAATACAGCCCGAATTATTGGAAAGGAACATATTGTGCCAGAAAAAGTGATGAATGAAGGCAGAGAGCCAACAAATAGATATGAGATTAATACCGAGAGAGATGATAAGGGAATAATGAGGTATTCCTATAGAATTTGGGTTCCAAATGTTTAAGAGCTTAAAGATGAAATCTTAGATGAAAGCTAGTTTGAGGAATAAGAGTTAGAGAATGTGATAGTCAGGGAGGACACCATCAAGATAGAAGGAACCCATAACATAATGAAGTGGAAAATGAGGATTTTAACGTACAAGATAACCCCAAGTATGGGAGAAGGATGAAATATTCCATACTAAGGAAACGGAAAGTCGAGTAAGGAAAGGAGACCCGAGATGGTACCCCTATACGGCAATTCACGGACCTGTCTAAAGAGAACTTAGACTATTATCCCCAACCACCACCCTGAGGAGACAGTGCGGTGGGAAATTCTTTCAGGACCTTTAAATCGCTAAGCTCTCAGAGTTCCAAGGAACAAGCTGACCCAGTCGAGGCAAGAGCCTGGCTAAAGGAAATATAGGAATCATTTGAGATTCTAAATGATTGACGAATCACAAAAGACTGTTTTTATCACTTACCCTCCTAAGAGAGAGGCCACCCGCTGGTGAAAGGTCAAGGAAGGCACGGAGCAAGAGATTATAATAAACTGATTTAAGTTCAGACAATTATTTTCGGGAAAGTACTTCCCAAGGTTATGGAGAGAGTGCAAAAGCTTTAGAACCAGAACAAAAGCAGACTAGTATGATGTATATGAAGCTAAGTTGTAAAAGTTATCAAGATTCGTTCTGAGGACACGAATCCAGAATGACAGGATGTTGAAATCAATACTTATGTTGTGTTGGTTCATGAATTAATGATAAGAGAAAGGAAAATAAAAAGAAACTGAGGTGGAAAGGAATATAAAGGCAATAGAGTTTGAGGAATGATAAGGGAGTTGGGTATGAGGAAACCCTAAAGACTCATATTAATAGAAATAGAAAAGTATATGATCGTCAGGATGAGGGTGATTCACCATGAGTTAAAGTTGATGGTTGAAGGCATAAGAGATGCATATATTTTATCCCCTTTAAGTTGGGAGGATTCGAGGAAACATTGAGATAGTTCGAAGGATAAACAATGAGACGCGGATAGACTGAGGAGACAAGGAAGTAAGAAACTAGGAAAATTGGATGAAGGAAGTGACCTTCAAGAATGTGAAGTGTAAGACCGGTGGCATGATACCCAGAAAGGGAGACGCCAGGTATGAAAGATATCCCAACATTGAGGTGACTGTTGAGATAAACAACAAAAGTAAATAAGGAATTATTAAGAAGAAGTTCACGTCGAACATGACCAATATCTTCCAGAACATCCATGTTATCATTACCAAATCAGGAAAGAAAAGCGGATGACCATTGTTATCTTTTGGAGGCCATATGGATTGACCTCAATTTAAATAAGGATGCTATTATGAAGTTAGGTATAGACTATCAAGGTGGAAATGATGAATAAGATAATCTATCAAGGATATATGACTTGATTTATCCATGGAAGGATGCAGGTACCTTTTAAAGGTGGAATTAAGAATAGAACATCGGTAACTTAAAATGAATCCTCGGGGAATGCATAAAGGTTGGAATTTCACCCTTAATAGGGACAGTATGAGTTTTGACAGTATGATTTAGAAAGGGTTAATGTAACAACAACCTTTAAGAATCAGTGGAGAAATTTTCAGAAGTATATAGACAATGGTTCTAGTAATAGTAAATGGTATTTTAATATGCCCTGTATCTAGGGAATACAGGAGGAACGATTGAAGGATAACCTTAGAGATTTTACAAGGAGAAAAGTAATGTTCAAAATTTTCAAGAATAGAAATGATTGATAAAGGAAATATGACGTAATTATAATGTTGCCAAGTGGGGCACGTGTTAAACCACGAGAAAGTATGGATCGAACCAGTAATGGTCGAAATTATTCAGGGCAATTAGGACTTAAGATAAAAGATGTTCTAATTATGATTGAGAGTCAGTCATGACAGTGATTAACCTCTAAAGACTGAGGCAATAACTTATGGAAAAATGGTGATTTTTTTTTACTCATCCGATTTTAAGGAAAGCATTTTCACATAAGCTGTGATTGAAATAAGGTAGAAATTTATTTGGAGGTGGTTAATGTGACATTGACTGTAAGGAAATTTTACTATCAGGAAAGGCCAAAGTGGTGGCCGACACTTTAAAGGTAAGAGGATAATTATAGGCGCTCGTGCGAGAGGAATACAGTGATGATGGTTAAAGCTGTGAAGGTTGTATTATGGTTTGGAAGATTGACATTCCTTCTGATGACTGTGCAATACCCGACCGTAATAGTAGTTGGTAAAGGTTTAATTCGCGTAATCGCCATGAGAGGGCTATCTATCTCAGAAGATCATATCTTGAGATAAGCCAGGACCATGTTTCAAAAAGGACTAAACAAACCTTTGAGTTAAGTCTTCCATTGAAGGCATATGATTACGAATGGTATTAACCTGCTATCGTTGCTTTGATTGAAACTCTTCTGCAATTTTATCTACTTCATGTCATGAAAGTACGTCAAGTTCAGGAGTGTTCTTCATGAATCATGAACGGTGATCATGTTACCTCCTTAGAAGAATTAGATATGAGATGTATGGACTCCGTATGGTTAGCTATTAAGACTTCATGGAAAATGAATGACTACAATAGGTCAGTGGTGGACCATAGTAATGCAGCAATGATTCTGCGAGTAATGAGCTGATTACAACCGTAAGAGTTGTATTGGAATGGATGTTGAGATTGAGTACCACTAATCGGGTCGTGGTAGTGTATAAGTTATCATTGATAGACTAATTAAGTAGAGTATCTACCTATTGAATATTTATTCTTTCTTATCAATAGAGAGTCGTATTAGTATACGAGGAAGGTTGCAGTGCAAGCATAGAATCCTAGTAACGGTGATATATAGAATGAGATCCCAGATTCGATTTTCGATGTCGAGGGAGTTTCAAAGGTAATTGTGTATAAGCTCGAGGAAGAGCATGGGTCCATAGAATGATGGACGGAATGGCGAAAATATTTAGGCATGTGAAATGCGATGCTATAATACTTGATGTTGATATAAATACATATATGTTTTGTTCTCCTATGACAAACCTCTATAGTTCAGAGGTAGGTTCCAAGCCAGATATTTTGTGGCAGTATATTTTTTATATATACCATTCTCTTCAATTCGTTCTTTTCTCTTCTTTTCATTTCATGTAAGCTGAGAAGAACAACCCTTCCAGAAAGGGGAGGTATTGCCGAATGACTATCTATCTGTGTGATAGAAGCCTAGTAGGATACCATCTATTGTTTAATTGCTTGTCAAGTACTAAAGGTTGGCCACCTTCTGTACTAACTATACAATGTAACAAGTGTTCATGATCATAGTGATCTCTCAACGAATTCCTTTACTTCTATATGATTGATCAAACTTTGGAAAATAGAAACAGCTGAAAAAGGAGTAATATTGTTGTGGTTGTATTCGGAATGGAAATTCGTGATACTAAGGTTGACGTGGTTATTAAAAGGTTATAGAACGCTAGCGAGCAAAAGTATAACCAGTATAATATTAGGAACGAAAGGTGATAGCGATTACGAACTGGAAAAGAATGGGTATTGAGAAGCAAAAGTTCTAATGCTAAAAGCTATAATGAGAGTCTGTGCAATAGACTTGAAAGAATTTGGAATGATCATTTAACGCGGATTAAGTTATCTTACGACAATAGATCATATGTCAGTATTGAGGTATCGCCTTATGAGATCCTTGAGGGAAGACAATGTCGATCTCCCTTATGTTAGGATGAAGTTGTAGAGCGCAAGATGCTCGGACCCGCAGTAGTCCAAAGGACCAGGGATATAATAGATCTAATTAGAGGACGACTGGTAGTAGCCAGGAAGGACATAAGAAGTATGTCGATTTGACACGAAAGGACAAAGAATAGGAAGGAGGCAACCTTGTATTGTTAAAAGTATTCCCTTGAAAAGAATTAATGAGATTCGGAAAGAAAGGAAAGCTAAGTCCACCAATTGTTGGACCCTTGGATATATTAAGAAGTATTGGGAAGTTAGCATATGAGCTAGCCTTACCCCAGAACATGTAGCAAGTCATAACGTGTTTCACGTATCAATGTTAAGGAAGTGTAATTCGGATGCCAGATAAATAGGGGCATATGAGCGCATAGACATGCAACCCGACGTAACCTATATGGAGCAACCAGGAAAGGTTATAGATTGAAAAGGAACAAGTGCTTAGGAGAAGGGTTATCAAACTATTCAGAGTTTGATGGAAGAACCACAATGTGGGAAAATTTACTTGAGAGTTAGAAAGTGTAATGCTAAGAAAGTATCCCTATTCATTTTCTATCTGATTCCGGGACGGAATCCTTTTAAGGAGGGGAGACTGTAATAACCCCAATTTTTGGGAAATTTTGAAACCCTTATGAATAGTGTTTTTGCTGAATGAGAAAACTTTTCATGCCACACTATGTAGGGGTTCTGATATGGATATTCTGAGATTTTATTAGTACTTTATATGGGATATAAGTGTATGTAAAGATCGTCAGAATCCAAATCCGAACACTTTGATTTTTCCCGGAAATCCAATAGATACGGAAAGAATTGAGTATAAGGTAACAGGATAAAAAGGATTTAAATTAAAGGATTATAAGAGAGGATCATAAAAGGAATAAAATATATTGAGAAAGGTTAAGGGAACCTAAGTAATAAGATCCCGGGTATGATCCCTCAAACGATAAACGAAAACGAAAGATAAGCGAACCGTAAAACAAATAAGTGACCAAGAGACAAGCTTGTACAAGAAGCCAGGGATTGTGACATCATCAAACCACAAGGTGTGGACAAGTGGGAGCATTATGACATGTGCAAGGTGACATAGGCATGACAAAAAAGGAAGGAATTGTTGGATGATTGTAAACCACACAAAGTTCAAGGTTAGAAGGGTAACTAACCAAAAACAAAACCAAAACAACCTAGCTAGCCAAAACAAATCAAAGCAAACACAAAATTTTTCATTCTTCAAACATTGCTCTCGGCTTTTCATCTTTTTCAAAGGAAGAAAAATCAAAAATCAAGTTCCAAGCATTGTTAAATCACAAGGTAATTATCTAAGCTTCCTTGTACATAGATATGGATATGCTATAAGTTTAAGCTCCTAATTCCTTCACAATCTCTTCCAATAAATCAAGGAAGAAGATGGTGAATAGTAACCTTCAAGAAATAACTTTAGTTTTCTTGAAATTTTATGAAAGATTATGGTTATACAAGCAAGGATCAAGGTTCTTTAGGCATTCAAAGCTCTTGTGTTGTGTTAAAAAGCTTCAAGGAAGGTATAATCTCTTAACCAAGCTTTGTTATTGAATGTTAAGAGCATAATATGAGTATTTTAGTTCATGAGAGGCTTGATGGTTGTGTATGTAGAGATTAGTGAGTTTTGGGATGTTGTTGGATTGGTAAATGTTGTTGTTTTGATTAAAAGAACTTAAGAATGGTTAAAGTTAAGCTTAGGCATAAGTATGAATGTTAAAATTGAATTGGTTGGGGTTGTTATGATGTGATAAGGATGGATGTTGGTTGTATGTTGGATTTGAGGTTGAATCGGGTTGTGATTGTGGGTTGATTGTGAGATGATTTGGAGTTGTTTAAAATTGGGTAATCGCGTAAACATAGCCGTCGTAATGCCCGATTTACCGTAGACTGTTTTTGTTCTTAAGATCAGAACCCTTGAACTCACTGCTAGATTATGACCACTGCCATGTTTAGATAGCTCATGTGACGAGCTTCGTTTTGATATGTAGTTCGTTCGATTCCGATGCACGGTTTAGGAGAAACGACCGTTTCAAGTAACGGCGTTTCGCGAACGAAACTTTTCCCCTCGCCTTACTTTGAAACATAGGTTAAAGACCAAAAAGGGTTCATTAATGTATGAAACATTTATGGTAAGTGTGTTAGGCAGTTGGTAAGACACTCGCGAAGGAATCGCTTTAAAACTTGTAAAGGTTAAATTATTAAAAATGGTGGAGCCGAGGGTACCCGAGTGACTTAAGAGAATTAGTAAGCGCAAAACAAGCGTTAGAGTCTAAGTTAGTTAAAGTATAGATTTACAAGTGACTTTGGTTTAATTCCAACTTACTTGTTGCTTATAGGTTACCAGACTCGTCCCGAGCCATTCGTAACCCCCATTCGCTCAGGCAAGTTTTCTACCCGTTATAACTGTTGTTGTGATGAATATATGTATTTGCATTATCTTGCGATAGATGCATGTTGGTTAATTAGCAAATGATGCAATATATTGAAGCATGCTGCTATGGTATATATATATGCATGCCTGTTTCGCATTCTTTCCATATATATATCTATTGGTTCAGTTGATAATACCTATGCTAGAGGATAGCGGTAACTTGCATATACCCTTAGTATAGGGACCCAAAGGTGAAAATATTTTCTAAAACCGGAGTCGAGGATCCCGAGTAGATTTTGTATATATGGATATGGATATATATATATATATATATATTTATATATATATATATGGTTATAGTTTTCCAAACTATTAATCGAATAAGGTTTATTCGATAACTTTAACTTTATTTTATTATTGAATATTATTTCGAATATTATTCGAAGGCGTATGACTCCTTTTATTTATTTATTGAATATTATTTGAATATTCATTCGAGGGCTTATGACTCTTTTATATTATTTATTGAATATTATTTGAATATTCATTGGCGGGCTTATGACTCTTTTATATTATTTATTGAATATTATTTGAATATTCATTCGAAGGCTTATGACTCAGTTTATATTATTTAATGAATATTATTTGAATATTCATTTGAGGATCTATGACTCCGATTATTTGCTGAGGTATATTCTTTATTTTATTAAAGAATAAGGTGTCAATAATCAAACTTATTTTCGATTATTCAAATAAAGATAATACTTTCATATAAGTATATCTTTGGTTATTTAATACTCGTTTCAAGTATAAGTTTTAATACTTCTACTTCATTTATTTTTATAAAGATTATTCTTTATGGGAATATTATTTAAATAATAATATTCAGTCATTTTCTAAATATTCTGGGGACTGATTTACTTCATTAAATCAGCTTTACTCCAAACACTCTATAAAGTGTTTTCGAGTCTTTAAAATGATTTTTAAAGTCAGAGCGGATCCCAAAACTCATTTTTATATTTAAGATCTTCCTTTTTAAGGGGATTTAAATACTCGCTCAAAACCTGGGGAATCCGGCTCTGTGGTGTATTTTATATTCGCAACGAGGTTGCAGTTTTGGTAAATGAATTGATTACTTGCCCAATGTTCGGGAAGTAAGCCCATCTAATTGAGTCGGCATAAGCGACAGGCCGGGGTACGGTCTATGAAAGTGTAAGTGGCTGGGTGGCAGTCCATCAACGCGTAAGAGGCCGGGTGGCGGTCCAGCACAAGGTCCTTATGTGGCCAGGGTGATGACCGGTGGGGGATTCATCCATCTACTAGTAGAAAAGGTTAATTATTGGTATCTTTGCCTGATCAGCAAGATATCTGGTTTATGCCAAAAAAAATTCTTTTCCTTTCCAAATTTATTGGATATTGCAATTCTGTTCATACTTTACATGACAGAGGTTTTCAGGAAATATATGGGAGATATATATGAATATCTATATATATCAGAACTTAATGAAGTATGTCATAACTTTATTTCCTTTAATAATATTTTAAAGAGTTAATCTATTCAAATCTGGTCTTGTAGTCTCATCTATGTGATGAACTGTTGAAAGCTCATTATACTTTGAACAGTGGTAGTTCAAGTAGCTTTAATAAATGATATAAGTGTAGTGAAGTATTTGGTAACTCCATCTTTTAAACTTATATCTAGTTAATAATTGTCTTATGAATGACAAAGATTTTCAGAAAAACGTTGAGACAAGGTTAGATATATGAGATCACCTTGCAACGATATTTTTATACAGTTATACACTGGGACTTTGTGTATATTATGCATGGAAGAGGACTTCCAATATTTTGAAAGGTATATATATATATATATATATATATATATATATACTGAATATTTTGCGACTTCATCGCATTAAGATATCAACTTGGTTCATTTCTCTTGACCAAGACTTTCATGAGTATTATGAGTAGGCTCATATATTGTTAATCATTATACATATTAATTTGGTGGGCTTGCTGCTCACCCTTGCTTTCTTCTTTCATCACACAACATCAGATAGACAAGATGAACAGGACTAAGCTTCCGATTCGCGAGCGGATAGGAAACGTTCCGCAGTTTTCTAGAAGCATTGATGCCGCCGTAGCTGAGGTAGGAACTACCAATAGGCTAGGCTTTCAACTTTTGATGTACCAGATTTATGTATATTTATGAATTGTAATAATGGCAAAGAAATGTAAATTTATACAGAAAACCTTTTAAGGTGTATTGGCAGATAATTGTGGAATATAAGGACTTGTGATTATTTTTTATTTTTTTGGATGTTCATCTCTGAGACTATAACGTGCGGTGTGTGTGTTTATTATGGGGTCACAGTACAGAGTAGTTGAGTAATTATTAAGATTGGATGTTATTAAGGGAAATGGAACTCGTGACAACCCGGATCCCCGACCCCGGATTTGGGGGTGTTACAAACAGGCTTATTTAAAGGAACAACGGAAACAACTGGGGATTCCACAGAGTCTGACAGTACAATAACATGAAAGGTAAATGGAAAGAACTAAGGCTCCACTCCATCTGAACGGGGCTTGGTAGTCTTTTCCTCTTGAAGCGTCTTCACAATGCTCTGGAGCTCATCCGCCATCATCTGAATGATATACTGGCTGGTGCGGTCCCGGTGCGCTGGCATCTCCTCAAGCTTAGTGTTGACGTACTGAACCAAGGTCTCAAGTCTCGCAGTCATCTGCTCCTTGGGCTTCCCTTCGTAATCTCGGCTGTCATCTGCTCCTTGGGCTTCCCTTCGTAATATCGGCTGTCCGGATACACGTTCTTCAGTCGGTCTATCAGTCGGTCGTACTTGCCCTGAAGCATGTCGAACTCGCGCCTCAACTCAGCATACACGGAGAAAGCAATAGTGTCGTCCGACCCAGAGGATGACGAGGAATGCGCCCTTTACTGACAACCAATAAGAGGAGTATTAATAATAATTTACTTGACCTACTCTCTCGCATATTATCTATAACCTACACACATATCCTATAACCTATTTGGGCTGTCCAGGGACTCTAAACCGTAGCTCTGATACCAAAACCTGTCACGCCCCCAACTTAAACAGCAAATTAAATATAACTATTACAGTATTTTAAAAGAAGAATATACAACCAACTCCAAGATCTTACAGTTTAGGGTTTGGAACAGCCCAACACTACCAACTATTACATCTGAATACAAATACCGAGTCCTCACACAAACTATTATTACTTATTCTACCTAAGCTCGAACATAAGCATCAGCATCACAGGTCTTACGGGCAGTCTGCTTCAATCTAACCATAGCTGCTAGCTGTAATATCAGGGTAAAGCAAGAAGTGAGCCAAATACTCAACAAGTGCTAACAGTACGACACAAAACATAAATCGAGATATACCTTTAAGAATGACAATGGAAAGACATAACCAATGATAACGAGAGATAAAACTTATGTGAGATGGCATCATTTTGCTTGTATCAAAACAATTTCAAAATCATTCTTAATCAAAATCATTTGATGACGCTACGGATTACAGCCGGTGATCAGCCGCGAAGTAATCCCGAACCTCGCTGGGTTCTAAAACATTAATGGGAATCCCTAGGCAACTTTTAAGCCTAATATAGGTGTGGAAAGGACTCGCGTCTCAGTCTAGATCCACTATTCAAGAAAACATTTATCCCCCTTTGGGACTGAAAACCCACATTTTATTTATTTCAAAAACTGATGCCGAATTATAACAAAATCTCTTTTAACAGTAAACATTTTTATCAAGGATTTATAGATCAACTTGAAACACGGGAAATAAGGTACTGACTATCAGGGCCATGATTCACAAAACTATACTCTATTCGAGTAATTGAATGGTTTTCATATATCAAAGATTGGACAAGGGGATTTAGTGAGGCTAATGGATAATATGAAGGGTAATGCCAATTTGGGCTCAAAGCAATGGTTTCTCATCAAGGTTCAAGTGCTGGATCAACACGAAGGTAAGTTTCATGAATACTAAGGGTGTTAAGGTATGCAGAAATGATCTTTAACTCAGGATATATCAGAATTGTCAGGCTTTTATGGTAAGAAAGAGGGGTATCGATCAATGGAGAATCACTTTGATAAGTATCTGATGTTCGGGGTTCAAGGTATGGTTCTATAGGGATTCAAGTATCAGGATGAGATATCAATACTTAGGAATCATCAGCATGGTAATCAAGAGGATCATTCGAGTGTTAAACAACTCTTTATTTTATCATGGCATTTAACTATTATGAAAGATTTTTGAACTACTTGCAATACATACTCGAGGGTTCATGGCATTTCTATATAATTCAAAGATAAACGAAAGATACGCTTGATTTAAACATATCAAAATGACTCAGGATAATGGCATCGATATATATGAACTGTTTATAGTAAATACGAAGGTCAAGTTGAATCACTTGCCTTGAGAAAGGCTGGTCTGGTCTGACTGGTAGGAGCAACAACTGGAGCTTCACTCGACCTTTATGGCAAGTTTTCCCTCGTCTCGAGATCCTACATAAATAATAATAATCCCCATTATAATATATTCTTACCATCTTAACCTCTTTACAACCCGAAATTAAACACGGATGGCACTTAGGCCTATATGCACTTAATTTTATATTCACTACAAAATTACACACATAACCACATATTCACATATCATATATTAACACCAAATATCACCATATATACCATAATGCAACACTAGGCTTGGATGATCTCGACTCACAACTTAAGTCACTTGGTCGCTAAACTAGACAAGGTCTTCTAATTTTGGCTTCCTAACTCGATGTGCCTTTCCTAAATTATCCAAAACCTATTGACCCTCACTTGTGCCTTTTGCTCTACTGACCTTATACTATCTTACAACTATGGTGGTCGACCTAATACTCACTTCTAAGTGTTCTAAAACTATGTGATAAGTGAAAGTGCTCACTGGTGCAAATTTCAGAATGACAACTATGGTTTCTTGAGTGCATTAGACACTCTTAAACTACAAGTTTTCCTACAAAACTTTTACAGAAGACTCCCCTGACCTAAGGTCATCTCACAAACTTGATTTGGCTCAAGGGCCTGGCTTGGGCCTTCTTGTGCCTAAGCTAAAAGTCCAAGGTTCCCCTGTTTTTCTGGGCAGAAAACGCCCTGACTTGAATTAACTTGTGACACATGGTTCTAACTCATATCCTATGAATTATGGTTGGAAAAACTTCTCTGACACTCCCTCTAACTAAGGCCCAACAGGTCCTAACGAGGGCCTACCCATGACATGGTCAAATCTTCCTATTTCTGAGTTGCAACAAAACTGTCCCCTGCTGGACAGATTTTGTTATTCTACTAGTGCACCTAACCAAATGACATGCAAACCTCCAACCAACACCTAAAACCTTTTATATACTCCCAATACTAACTTCTGGTGTCTTGGGCCTCAAAGTGCACATCAATGACATGGTCAAAACTCACTCTAAACCTCAGGGTACTAAACTGATTTTCTGCAGAAACTATAACTCTCATTTCTCCAAGGTTTTGATTTGACAAACTCAACTACCAACAACTCAATACTTAAGCCAAGACTTATACATGGTGATCTACTGAACTAACTCCCTTATTCTCAAAATAACCTTGGGTGAGATCATCCATGCCCAAAAACAACAACATGCAACCAAATATATAACATGCAACTCATGAAAAGCACATAACAAGATTTCGGCTAGGCATAAAGTTTTAAATGCTTGAAAAATCGACTTGCACCTAATACTCATCCTTAATAATCATGAAATATAACTTCTTTTAAGTATTAATAAGAAATTTATCATGAAAACAATCTATTTTAAGCACACCTATTTCGAATTTATAGATTTTTAAACATAACTACATGATTTCAAAAAGAGTAGCATGCAAAACATGGTTGATCATCATTTTAATGTCTTAAAACTAGCATGCATGGCTAAACATAAATATATAATGAAATTTCAGTAGCATGCAAAGGATTTTAAAGCATGATATCTCCATAAAACACTTAGTTAGCACATATACATAATATATCTCATAGAGAGCTCTTGAATTCACAAGAATCAAGAGTTTCTCTTTGGAGATCACATAAGAACTACACATGCATCCATGGAACTTCAACTTCCAAGTCACAAAACACTTGGAAAGTATATAAGATGAATGTAGGTAAAAGATTTACACTTGGGAAGATGAAAAATGAATTGAAAAAATGGAAGGGGGTGGGGGAATTTGGCCTTCGGCCGAGAGCAAGGTGGGAGGGGGGAAAAGGAGAGAAATTTGTGGTGTGTTGGAGTGTGGAATGAGTGGAATGACTTCTCCCACTTTGATTTTTTTTTTTATTTTATGCTATTTGGTTTACAAATAATGAGTGGAAGTGAGAACTTACAAAAATGTCCCTTGGTTAAAGTTAGGCCATTTTGCATGCAAGGCTAAGGTAGTAATTTGGTAATAATCAAATGAGTTAGTGGGGTTGGAAAATTCTTATTTACCCTTTGAGAGAATAGAAGGGTGATTTGCATGCATGGTCTCTTATGTAATTTGATAATTATAACAAATAAAATTTGTAAAGATTTATTTTTATAAAATAAAATACAAGTTCAAAAATTATAAAATTTATACCATAAAATAACTTGGATTTCTAGAGACTTTATAAAATCATTTTCAAAATTTGTGAACAAAATACCTTTTAAAAGAAAAAATTTCCAAAGCTTAGAATATTCCTTATAAATCAAAAATAAAGAAATTAAATAAACTCTTGCTTTGAAAAATCATATACTACATAAAGCAAATTTATAATGCAGAAATGTTCACTCACACAAACGTAAAATCGTTGAATATATTTTCATTCGGCTTTAATATTATACCAAATCCACAAATAATATTACATAAAGTGTCGGTCGTAACAATCAATGCGTAAGAGGCCGGAAGAAAGTCCAGCATAAGGTCCTAATGCGGCCAGGATGATGACCATTGGGGAATTCATCCATCTATTAGTAGAAAAGGTGATTGATTGATATCTTTGCTTGGTCAGCAAGGTATCGGGTTTATGCCAAAGTTTTCCTCCTTCCAAAATCATTGGGTATTACAACTCTGTTTATAGTTTTCATAACATAGGTTTTCAAGGAGTGTATGAGCTATATATATATATATATATATATATGTGTGTATATATATATCGGGACTAATTAATTTTCTCGTAACTTCATTTCTTTTAAATGATATTTCAAGGATTTATTCCATACAAGTTTTATTTTATAGCGTCATCTATGTGATGAACCCTTGAAACTAAGTATACTTTGAATAGTGGTAGTTCAAGTAGTTTTTCTAAAAAGATATAAGTATATTGGAGTATTTTGTAACTTCATCTTTCTAAACTTATATCTAGTAAATGATTATCTTATGCATAAAAGATTTTCAGAAAGTTATCAATAAAGATACTTTACATTATTGAACAAACTATATATATATATTGAGGGTATATATATTGAGTATTTTACGACTTCGTCACATTAAAGATATCAAATTGGTTCATCTTTGCTTTACCAAGGCTTTCATAAATACTATGAGGATGCTCATATATTGTTAATTAATATACATGTTATTTCGGTGAGCTGTTTTGCTCACCCTTGTTTCATTTCTTCATCACACAACAACAGCTAGGCAAGATTAACAGGACCAAACTCCCAATTCACGAACAAATTGGAAATGTTCCGCAGCTTTCTGTAGGCGTTGATGCCGCTATGGCTGAGGTAGGAGCTATCAATAAGCTAGGCTTTCAAATTTGATGTATCAAACTTATGTATATTTATGAATTGTTATAATGGCAAAAAATATGTAAATTTATTCAGAAACCCTTTTGAGGTGTAATGACTTATAATTATGGATAAAATGACTTGTATTATTTTTGGTATTTATCTCTGAGACTATAACTTGTGGTGTGTGCTTATGTGTGTGTGTCTATTGTGGGATCACAATACACGGTAGTTGGTTGTTTATTAAGATTAAGTGTTATTAATGGAAGTTAAACTCATGGCAATCCGGATCCCCGACCCCGGATTTGGGGGTGTTACAGTTTTGGTTCTTGGATGTATTAACTTAGAATTAGTGGATTTGGATGTTGTTTTTATTTTGGTTGATGTTTGGGTTGTTGTTGGTTGATTTGACGATGTTTCGTAAATTTGAAAATCGTTAGTTTATAGCCGTCGTAATGCCCGATTTTACAATATCTCTATTTTTGTGTAATGTTGGAGTCCAAAAACCCCCCCTTTGAGCATCACCACTTCCATGATTAGTTAGTTCATGTTTTAAGCTTCATTTTGGTATATAGATTGCGTTAAAAGGATTTACAGTTTAGGAGAAATGATTGTTTTAAGTAATGGCATTTCGCGAACCACCCTGACCTTGCATGTAACTTTGTAACTATTTCTGAGACCCCTAAATGACTTTTTGGATCATGAAAATATTATGTAAAGTGTTAGAGGCAGTTAGTAAGGTGCTCGTGAAGGTTTTGCATTAGAAATATTATTTTCAAATTTATAAAAATGGTGGAGCCGAGGGTGTGCAAATGAGAAATGTTAATCAGTGACTTGAAAATTAGCATTAATGTTACGAGAGTAAGGCTTATTTTTATTAGCGACTGATGACTAATCCCGAGTTATGTTATTTTTTATAGATTATCGGACCAACCTGAGACCCACTACCACCCCCGGATAATCAGGCAAGTTTTTGAACCCTAATTACTGTTGTTGTGATGATTACAAGTATTTGCAATTCAAAGCGATATAAATGCATGTATATTTTGAAAACATGATCTTACGATTAAGATACATGCATGTTTTGAAATCATGAAATTTCGATAATGAAATACAATTTTTTAAAGTTGAGCTTACGAGCTGTATAATACCTATGCTAGTGATAAGCTATGTTTTACGAATACCCTGAGTATAGGGCATACGATTTGAACATTTGACTTTGAACCAGGAAACTGTGGCACCCTCCAAACCCGGGTCAAAAGTTTGGGGTCTATAACACATACACAATATGTAAACATGTATATGAAATATTATTTACAATGACCCTGCTTTACATAACCACAGATCGCAACAGGTTAAAGTATGAAAACAAGCCACAACCTTAACTTTTATTATAACGTACCAAATCCCAACTAACTTAACTTACAACTGATAATGAAATTATTCTTATAATCTTACTATCTCACTACTATAATAAGCTCTTGCTAGCTCGATCCAACATAATCTGGAATCCTAGCTCGTACATTGAACTGGGAAAAACCTCACTATCAACCGTATCCTTCTTAACTGTAGAATACATAAAAAGATTCGCAAGAGTGAGCTAACTAGCTCAGCAAGTCACAATGACAATAATTGAGGTTAATCAATGATCAAACGAAATGGTTCAGAGGAATCAAATTTATTTCTAAACAATCATTAGAATTGGATATTCATTTTAAGTTTTAAAACCAAGGTTAGGCTGTTGATCAGTCACGCACTAACCCCGAGCAAAGCACACAGCACTGCTCTAATTACTGGATCCAAGGCACACATTGGCCTAACTTGACCATTGATATGGTCTGACCACGAATCTGGTCCCTATATAAAAAAAACTATCCAATTCTAAAGCAGTTCAATATGATAAACAATATAATTCAATAAAACAAGATCGTAATCAACAGTGATGAAACATTTGTATAAAGGCATGATGCATTTCATGAGTATCACATGGGGTACCGAAGTATGTATAAAAAATGGCCTTCAGCCTGTAGTAGAATTGGGTATTAGATGAACAATGGTTTACAAGGTTTAGTTCTTTGATGTCACAATGTATGGTTGAGTATAAAAGTTTCTGGATGTTCAAACAATTCTATTCCAGTGTTTGGTGCTTGGTGGCTGTATATTTGGAGAGTAGTGTCATATTTGCGTGGTTTAGTATCTGGAAATCAACAAGAAATGGTTCACAATAATAAGGCTTACGGCTCAAGGATCAAATGATGTGGCTCAGGTTCAAGGCTGAAAAAATTCAATGTGTTTACAATATAAAACAGAGCTATTTTGAACACTTAACAATAGGTTACGAGAAAGTTTAGAAATATCTGCATTATATCTCGAAAAATGTTTAGAAGTACTTGCCTTATCACAATCGATTCCAATTTCACTTGTACTCGTCAAATGACTCTCTTCAACAACCACTCGTCTACTTTTCCTATGCCTCGTTCTATTTTTTGATCACTTGCTGTATTTTCTACATGTCGATTCAATTTTTTTGATCACCTGCTTCCCTTTCCTACGCCTTGCTTACTCTGCTAGGCATCATAATTATCTATCAATATTCATCTCATATTATTCTAATCATCACATGGACATCATGAGGTTTCATCTACCCTTCATTTTACCCAAATCCGATTTACGGATTAAAGTTATATTAAAACAAGTAAGCACTGATCACATAGACCGACGGTCAAACATAAGTCATATATAGCACAGAGCACGTCAAACAATCAACGAAATTCCATTTATAAGGAAGTCACGGGCCATAAAAAGGCTTTTGGGTATTTAAAATAATTTTTCAGAATTTAAACGGGTCGTTGGATCAAATTTACAGTAATAAACAGGGTTCGGTTGGCCAAATCTAGCTTCAAAATAATTTTATAATAATTATCGAGCCTTGAAAACAATTTAAAATAATATTTTAAAGCTCGAAACTATTTTTCGGAATTTTTAAATCAATTTAAAATAATTAAATCCAATTAAATAATCAATTAAAATTAATTAATAACTAATTAAATTAATTAATCAATTAATATTTAAATTAATTGACTAATTAAATAATTTATTATTAACTAAAATCAATTAATTAAATAATTTAGATTTATTTTATAATTAAAAATAATTTTCAGAAAAGGAATAATAAATTTTTGAAGTTTTAAAAATAATAAAATCAATTTATGAAAATTTTATAAAAAGGGTAATATAATTTTTGCAAATAACCAAAACAGAAATATGATTTTTGAGTATTTTTAAAACTGAAATTCGATTTTTGAAAGTTTTTAAAACAGAAGTATGAATAATGCAAAGTTTGCAAAACTTGGGAGATTAAACTGTAAATTTTATAGTCATCTCCCCCAAGCTCGCCGGAAGCCATGGACGCTGTCCATAAGCTTTTCCGGCGACTGCAAAACCGCCCAGAAACACGACAGATTAACAGGGGATAAAGTATAAGCTTCCAGGAGCGCGAAAATGCGAATTAAATTACCAGAACATCCGTAACTCAGCCGGAAAACTCGACGGAAATTTTCGCCACCGTCGAGCTTCATTTTCCGATCTGCTAAACTACGATTCCTAAAATCAATTAAAAATCATGAATCGATCCCTCTAAACAAGATAACATGTTGATAACCTTCAAATCTTTCCAGAGTCAACAGAATAGAAATCCCCAAAATTGATTAAGAACATTCAAAATAATTAAAAACCCTAATTTATATAATCTGAAGATCAAACTCAAATTTAACCATGTTATTGAACTCCAAATTTGAAGTATAATATACCAAAATGATCAGCATCAAAAAGTCTACAACATGCAAGTATCAAATCATACAAACAATCTCTCGAACAAAAATTCATAATTTAAATCAAATTAATTCGAAAATAAATAAAAATACAGAAAATAAACCTTTGATTCTGCAGTTTTGAAACTTGTTGATTCTGATAGAACACGTCAGGACCTTCATTTTGGTTACTCAAGCTTTCCAAACTGAATCCGATAACACCTCCAAAAGCTTGTTTGATTCTTGAAAGTTTATATGAATATATAGATTTTCTCTGTAAAATTATATAACTGCTGACTGCAAATGATTTTCTGTATGAAATAAAATATGGTAAGGGCTATTTATATTTACGGAAAATTAGTATTCCGTTGGATCATTCCAGATACAAAATGGTACATTTATTTATAAAAACTGATCCAAACGGTACCGGTTTTCGGGATAATTATCCAAATCAGTACAATTTGTACTGCGGTCTTGGTCTCAGCACCTGGTTACACGTATTATGAGGTGATAATTGTAATAGTTTAATAAAAAGACCCCGTTTATCGAAAATACGAGTTTTATTGATTTACTGAAACGAATAATGTATCGAAAATGTTGCGCCGGGACCCGTACAGGACAAACCGTACGCCGGATCGAAAAAGTTGAAACATGGAAAATGCTCAGAATATTGCAATTAGGTTAGGAAGGAGTTTTCGGAAGAGTTTCAGGTTATAAAAATGTAAAAACGGATGACGTCGGTTGGTTCCCGATTGTACAAAATAGTTTTTAAATACTCGGAAAAAAGATTTTATAAAATCCATATATTTCCTATAAAATCATAAATCAATATGAAAATAAATAGGAAGATATGAAAATTATCTATATTTTATTTTGGACATATAAAAATTAAAATACTCAATTAATATTATTTTTAAACATCCCAACACATATAACACTTAACAAATAATTCACATAATATATACTGAACATACATAATAATTATTTATTAGCAAAAATAATTACACGATATATCCCGGATATTACAGAAACGATGTTCCCGAGTATGTACATATGGTTTTCAATAACTAATAATCAAATAAATTTTATTCGATAGTTTTAAATTATAAGTGAATATTATTTCGAATATTCATTTAATTTTATTTATGATCAATTATTATTAAGTAAATATTATTTGGATTATTTAATTAAAGTTTTGACTTATAAATATTATATTATTCATTAAATGGATATTAGTTTCGAATATTCATTTAAGGATTTAATTTCATTTATTTTATTTAAGTATATTCTTTAATCAATGACTACTTAGGGAACAATATTTATTTCTTGAATCTTTTTAAATGAGTTTATATTAGTTACAAATCATCTTTACCTTAAACGTTTTCTAAAAATATTTTCGAACTTTATCAGATGGTTTTAAAAGTAAAGAAAGGATCCCAAACCTTGTTTTCAAATTTAAATCCTTCTTTACGAATGGGATTTAAATACTCATTCAAAATATAGGGGATCCTGCTCAACGGCGTATTTTATATTCGCAACGAAGTTGCTGAATAGAAAAAGAAAGAGAGTTTTTAATTACTTACCCAACATTCGGGAAGTAAGTCATGGAACAAGTTTAATCCATTAACAAGCATCGCTTGGGAAATATTGGTGACTTTCCCCTTTCCAACTAGATACGACATCTTGGTAGAGTCCTATTAGAGCATCTCCAATAAGGGGTTGTCAAGCTAGTTGCCAACTTTGTCAAATCATCATATATATTAATATTTTATTTTCACTCAATTTTATATCAACTTGGCAACATTCTACCCCAATAGTTAGCAACCTTTAATTTTTTCCTATGTGGTCCCTTAAAATTAAATTGTAAATGACTCATAAACTAAAAAATGCATTATTGATATAAACTTTTTGCAATTGTTTATCTATTTTAACCATTTTAGGAAGTTGCCAAGTTTTGAAAACCTTGGTAGGCAACCTTTTGGCAACCATGCAACTCCAATAGGTTGGCAACCAAGGGTGCCATGCCACATAAGATTTGGCAACCCCTTGGAAACCTCTATTGGAGATGCTCTTAACAAGTTTCTACTTGGGAAAAAGGGAGACTAACTTTACGCTTCAGGGTCATGGATTTTATTCGAACTAGGAGGGCGTAAGTGGCCGTGTGGTTCCGGTCCAGCATTATTTATGAGGCCCAAATGGCTAGGAAGTTCCAGAAAGACGGTTCATTTCTTAGGAGGCCAGCGTTAGGTCGACAAGTAAATATGACCGTTCTCCCCTACATGTAGGTATAAAGTGGGGTTGTACGACTGCGACCGATCATCGTAAGTTGCATATCCTGGTGCGACACTACTCTAGAATTAGTTCACCATCCATGTTGGATATTTTCTATAACATTATCGAGAGCACTCTGATAGAAAAGCTACGGTTGGGTGACCGATGAGTGTTGGCAGGGTCAAGTGTTCAAAATGATGTTTTGAAAATAAAGTATTCTGTAACTTCATATTTTAAATAATATCTCGAGAATTGATTTTACTTAAGGGGACAAAGCCCTCAAGAGTTTTTACGAAAATGATTTATACAAGTATCACCTTGTAACTTCATCTATATGATGCACCTTTGAAAACTTCTTATACTTTGAACAATAGTAGGTTTCAAGGAGTTTTACGAAAAAGATATATAAATATATTAAAGTATCTCGTAACATCATTTTTCAAATATATATCAAGAAAATGTTACATTATGCATGGCAAAGTTTTTCAGAAACTATATGAGATAGATAGTTTGCATTGTTGATCAATTATTTCATCTTGTGGGCAATATTGCTTACTCTTGATTTATTTATTTATTACAAAACAATAGCTAGACAAGATGGCCAGACTCAAGTGCACCCCACGCAAGATCGTGGGAAACGCCATGCGACTACCCGCTGAGATCATAGTCGATCTCGCTACAGAGGTAGGTCTACATGTAGTCTAGGCTTTCAGCTTTTGGAAATCAAACTTATTAATTATTATGACTTGTGTAAGATACCGGAAAGGAACTTGTAAACTTATTGACTAATCATTTTGGGTTTATAATAACTTATAACTTGTGGATATTATGACTGATATTTATCCCAATTTCATCTCTGGGACTATAATGTGTTGTGGATTGTATATTATTATGGGGTCACAGTATGCAGTTGTTTATTTTGATTAAGTTAAGTGTTATTAATGGAAAGGAAGATCTTGACAACCCGGAATCCTGACCCTGAATTTGGGGGTGTTAAAGAATTGGTATCAAAGCTAAATGTTATAAACCTTAGAGATGATGCGACGTTATAATTATAAATTTACTAAGATAATAATAAAAACTATTTCCATGTTCTTAGTCGGGCTACTTAATGTGTTTTGACAATTAAAACTCCTACAGGAATCCTTTTAAATATCATGATAGTAACATAGTTCATTTAGTGTGTAGGAGTGAGAGGACGCGGATCTTGAGATGTATGAGAAGGAGCACGATGATGTGTTGCTACGTGCTAAAGATCGGGTTGATCCTATTGAGGACCCAGCTGAGGATGTTGATGATGAGAAGGACCCCTCGGAGGATACCGAGCCACTTGTTTATGAGGAGTCTGGTGAGGGAGATCCCATGAAGGATACTGATCCACTTGCTGATGTGGATTTTGAGGAGGAGGAGGACGACCCGGAGGATGTTCTGGCTGAGGAGGATACTGAGCAGCTTTAGGATGCGGATGATGAGGCCCATGCTGAGGAGCATGTTGATGCTGCTATTGGGTACACTGTACTCACCTACCTCCATTCCCTACTGTTAGAGCCTCTACCTCTCTACCACTACCACATAGCACTTCTGATGATGGCTTTGAGGATCTTACTTCTGAGATATAGGAGATTGAAAATACCCCACCAACTGAGCCAGACACCCCACCCTATGCCCCCGTTGAGGGATTGTCTTTGTTCTTACATAGCTGGATAGTGGACAGGATCAATTCAAAGTTGGGCATTACTAAGGTCGGATTGGATGAGGCGAGGAGAGAGTTGGATGCTGAGAGAGCTATCAGAATTTCACTCATTGGTGAGACGAGGGTCGCCATTCTTCGAGCTTCTAGGAGGGAGCTGACTAGGATTGAGGTTAGGATTCTCTTGAGGATCCGAGCTCTTCGTGGAGATGGGGATGGCAAGGTGTCCATGACACATGCGGAGGATATCGTCAGGAGTGCGATGGCTAGGGCAAGGGACTTCACCCGTACTGATGGTTGATTCAGAGATGGTGATGTAGTAGTCTATTTATCTAGTTACAGATGGCCATAGTAGAGTGCCGATTTTCTGGGATAATTTCACTTATTTATTGTTATCCCCTTTTCGACTAGATGGATAGACTGATGTATTTCACTTTTGACCAGATGTTGGTATGACTGATGTACTTTTGACTGGATCGGATTATGCATTTCTAGAACCATGTATATATTTGTTTTCTTTCAGTTCAGTTTAGTTCTTTTGTGGCGTAATTATCAAATTATCCTAAATATTTATCTACACTATTTGCGATTAAAACTTTCATATCTATATAGAACTGTGGGATTCATTTTCCAATTATGTAATAATTGTACAGTATAAAACTTTATACCAATGATTAAAACTTAACATTGAATTTTTCAAAACTTATCAGCAATATGCTGCCAAAGAGAATTGGAACTAGGGCAAACCCTGGGTTTAAGGACCAGGGAAGCCATAACCAAGAAGGAAGGAACCAAGAACACAGTGAAGAGGAAAATGAGGATTATAATGAACATGATGAATCCTATTACGGAGAAGAAGAAGAGACTTTTAATGTTGGAGAATTTGAAGTACTGATTGAAGTAGAGGAAACTGAAGTTGAGCAGCAGGGAGAGAACTCATGCATGGATCCCATGGGGAAGTTTATGTACGTACTCAGGATGAACTTGGAACGTCACCCAAATCCAATACCCCAGGGGAACAATAATACTGTGGAAAACTCTTTCAGGGCCTTTAAGTCACTTAAGCCCCCTAAGTTCCACGGATCAGCTGACCCAGTTAAGGCAAGAGCATAGATGAATGAGATGGAGAAATCCTTCGAGATTCTTAGTATTGATAAGGCACAAAAGACTGTATTTTCCACTTACCTTTTGAAGGGAGAGGCCAACTATTAGTGGGAGGCCAAGAAAAACATGGAGAGAGATGTTATCAAACCTAGTAGAGGTTCAATCAATTTTTCTAGAAAAGTACTTCCCGAGGTTTATGGAAAATCAGATGAAGCTCAAGTTTTTGAAGCTAAAGAAGAATAACTTATCAGTAGCGTAATATGAGGCTAAGTTTATAGAGTTATCAAGGTTTGTTCCAGAGTTTGCGAATACCGAGGAAAAGAAAGCGAGAAGGTTTCACAGGGATTGAAGTAGTGGATTCAAAATAGGGTGGCAATCTTTGACCTTACGGACTATGCCACTCTAGTGCAAAAGGAAACAATTGGAGAAGCCGGAAGCAAATAGATGCACAAGAAAAGAGAGAAGGGAGGGATGAAAAGAAAGAGCATGAGTATGGGTGGAGGTTCTATAGGAGGAAAATTCACAAGCAAGTTTAAATGAAGAGCAGTGTCCCTGCCAGGAAGGAGTGCTAGATTTGGATGACCTATGGGTGTAAATGTGAGCCAAAGCGTCCAGAAATCAGGAATGTCCTATTCCAACCAACCTCAACCCCCATTACCAGCATGTAATACTTGTGGAAGGATGCATTCCGGGGTGTTTAGAGTGAAAGAAATAACTTGTTTTAAGTATGGTCGAGTGGGACACTATTCTACCCGTTGTACTTCGCCAACCCCCGTTGTCAGCATGACCATCACTTGTTTTCAGTGTGGATGCCAGGGTCACATGAGGAAGGATTTCCCAATGAATAAACCATCGGCTTCAAGGGCGAGCAGGGCTGTCTTCAATAAGCCACCAACTGCTAGGACTTTTAACATGACAGTTCAGGATGCTATGAAAGATTCAGATGTGATAGCATGTACCCTTTCTCTTAATTCATTCAGTGTAAATATTTTATTTAATTATGGAGCGGCTAAATCTTTTATATCGAGGGACTTCATGTAAATTGAAACTTAAAGCTAAACCCTTGAAGGAATCCTTACAAGTAAAAATAGCCAACCATGAGGTCATCCATGTTAACCAGATTCACCCCGCTTAAAAATTAGGCATAGAGGAACAATATATTAGTGTTGATATGATTCCCTTTAAACTAGGGGAATTTGATGTAATTTTAGAAATGGACTGGCTATCTAGCAATGATGCTCAGATAGACTGTAGAGGGAAAAAGGTTAATTTAAATACCCTAGGAAAGAAGGAAGTCATATTTAGAGGAAAGAGACAGACAAAGAAGTTTTTGACCATGGTCAAGACCAAAAGGATATTACAAAGAAGAAGTGAGGCTTACTTAGCCTATGTCGTGGACACCCAGAGAGAGGTGCCTAACTTGCGGGACATCTCGGTATTCAACGAGTTTGAAGATGTATTTGCACAAGATCATTCAAGGTTACCACCTGATAGAGAGATTGAGTTTGCTATTGAGTTAGCCCCAGGGATCGTGCCAGTTTCGAAGGCACCGTACCGGTTAGCCACGTTAGAAATAAAGGAATTAGATACCAATAGCAAGTAATTAAAAGATAGGCCTCGATATTTTCAAAATCGAAATCGGGTCAAAATACGACATTTCGATAAATACGTGACTCGAAAATATTTACAAAATAAGTGACATTTCGATACAAAAGAATTTATGTCTCGAAAGTATTTTAAATATAAGAGGAATATATTTCTTAGTCTAGACACGTTCGTTTCATATTAAACGGAAAATGGTCTATTTATTATTAATAAAATAAAAATAATCCATATAATAATAATTAAATACCTCTCTATATTTTTAAAAGCTCAAAATAATTTTTAAAACATTATTTGGCTTAATTATAAATAATTACATTTCACATCACTAGTGTGTTGTGCATTACAGAAGGGCTAATCGCCTTCACTTGTAAGTGTCTTAACTAAGGCGCGCAACATAAGTTCTCTTGATCACATTGATCTCTCGGTTATTTTTATAGTTAAAATAAGGTTACTTTAATACTTATAATCCTATGTTCTCAAATTATGTGATACTTGTTATGATATGCAATTCCCTTCTTTCTAGAGTTCCATGATTTTATTATCTTAAATATTTGAAGGTATGCCAACCAAGGATTGTCCTGTTCAAGTTAAAGTAAAACTTTATATCAGATCACCACGAGCGACGGTTGTTAGGGCGAAAACACGCGTTAATAACAGACGCAAGTATACGCGTTCGCAAGTAATATAGAATACTTTCTAGTTCGTTCCCACAGAGACTCAGACTAATTATGTTCAATTACACTCACTCACCAATGTATGATTACTTCTCAATGTTAAGACAATAACACTTAGAATTGATTAACTAATTATTAACTACAATTAACTACGAGAATTAAGCACTTAATTAACACTTGAATTAACAATATTAAAACACTCATGAGATCGCAACTTCATTACTACTTCTTTCAATAGTCATTGTTATTACCCTTAGCATGCAACAATGATGATATTAATCGAATAACACGAAACTGATAAAAGCCAACTTTCATTGTACTAATACCATTCTACCAAGCATCCACAATTAAGATAGAAGTTGAATAGGCATCAATTATGTTGAGTCCCTATATGTCTACAGAAATTGACAACATAACGATTTAAGCACAAGTTATTCCTTTTGATTACACAGGGCAAATAAAACGGTTAGAGTTACCCACTAATCATGCATACTCTTACATGAACCTATGCTAGCATGGCAAGTTCTAAATCTCAAGATCCACCGTCGCTTCACAAGAGATTAACACCCTATCTTATATGTTCGCGACGCACATAAGACGAATAAGCACAACCAATACTAGATATTATACAATCATCACACACTAAGGTATTAAACAACTAACTAAAGAATTCCATAGTAAATCTGTTACGACCTCATGATCACGATTAGCCCATGATAGCACTCATCGTCATCATGGGTTCATATGAAAACATGATAATAACACACAAGAATAATAACTAAAACTACTTATATTAAACCAGAGTACGTCAAAAGAGTAAATAGGTTCAAAGTAAAGAAAACTAGCATCCAACGTTACAACAAAATAAAGAATCACAAGAAAATATGCTTCCTCTTTGTTGCGGTATGCTAAAATGGTCTTCTTTCTTATCTCCTCGCTCTTCGATTAATACTACGATCCAACCTTTTTGAAACGTCTCTGAAATCTACTTATATGGGAGTCCCATAATACCCAGCTAACTCAGAAGTTGGAAGTTAAACAGACGCAGGAGTCTAAAATATTAATTCTGAGTTTCCATCCCTGAGCGGCCGCTCAGCATTCCTGAGAGGGCGCTCAGCATCCTGAGCGGAGCTGAGCGGGCGCTCAGCTCCCTACTGGAAACTGCTCTGTTTTTCTCCCGTTTCTTCGCTGCAGTCTGCTCCTATCTTCCCGCTTACAATGCTAAACACATGCCAAGGCTTATTATTGATGAAATCTCTCCAGAAATGCAATTAATACCCTGAAATGCACAAATACTAGAAAAATGCATCAAATACACAAAATACTTGATTTCAAGACATCAATTCAAGCCATTATAAGACGTTCTAAGTGGTATAAAATGCCACTTATCACACCCCCAAACTTAGATCGATGCTTGTCCTCAAGCGTCACAGACTCAAAAACAAAACAAAAATATGCATGAATGCAATCTATATGAAATGCAGCGATCCCCCTTACTACGACCAAACCAACCAACTTACGATATCTCAACAAATGCAATTAGGCAAATAAAGATCAATCAAATCATGCAAACTAACATACAGCCAGAAACGTGGTGTGTGCAGATGCTTAACAGATATGCTTCAAAACTAGATCAATTATCATAACTCAACTATCCTCAAGGTAATCACATGATTATACGAAGAATAAAATTATAGGCACAAAATGTCTTATAACACTTCAAGATTTCTGGAGTTTATTACGGAATCATGCTTTTTATTTATCGCAACAAACAAATGCTTATTTGATCGTGCAATGAGTGAGGTCCACAAAAGACTTATGCAATGGTATCCATGTAGCGAGCGTTAGGTTAGCGGATCCCAGACTATAAAAGCCTTAGGTCACTAGGCACCAAGTCCCCTAAGAACTTAATAACTTGAATACTAAAAAGCCCACTCGTGATCAATTATGCATTACCTCTTTATTTTCTTTTCTTTTCTTTTCTTCTTTTTTTATTTTTTTTCTTTCTTTTTTTTCAAAATTTCTGAGCAAGTGCATTTCGCTCCATCTTGCTCAACCCTAGACTACTCGCATAAAAATACGAGCCGGCTACTAGCCATTTGAAGCCTAGCCACAATTAGCAATGAATTCCACTTTTTTCTCCATTTTTTCTTTTCATGCCTTTTATCACTAAGAACCTATTATAAATTTCTAAGTATAATCAATAGATTACCCTTGAAAACCATCAAACCATAACAACAATCTAGTCATTAAGCATTCTCTAAGACTTAGTGAAATTACAAGTGTTTCTAGCATGCATATCAACCTACAAGACTCAACATCACTTTAACGCTATCACTACACTCGCATCAACATCACAAATTAATTGGTAAATCAGCGCAAAAGGGATCATGGTATATGCATGAGCTACATGACATGATAAATAAAGCTATAAAAATCATAATAAAAAAACTATATGGCAAATATATGCAATTATATAAAATAAACTATCATGAATATGCAACTATATGACACACACAAAATATTCCTTAACTACCACCCCCAAACTTAAAATCTTCACTGTCCCCAGTGAAGGTAGTAGAAAGGAACACAGGGTATACCTACTCGGAGAGATCACCCTCAGAGGGTGGTGTATCAGGAGGCGGATATGCAGAGTCCTCACCAAAAACTGGCCACTGGATGTCAGCTCCAAGGCCTCGAAAAGCAGTCCCAAGCGCAAAGGTGAGCTCCTGAGCAAACCTGCTCTGTGTCTCATACATAGCATCCATCCTCCTCGACAGCCTCCTATACTGGGCATCAGCCATCCCAGCACCCTCCTGAGCTCTAGAAGAACCAGCCTCATCTCGCCTTGGCCTCGCTATGGTAGCACCTCGTGCTGGACGCCCTCCTGGAAGACGATAACCCAGCCCATGCTCCTCGGGCTCTCCACCAGTCCACTCCCGCATTGCATGCACAGTCCCGGAGTCAATAGGAGCGGCCGGCAACTGCAACTGCTCGTGAGACGGCCACTGAACCCCCACTGCTCGGCAAAGCTTTGTAACCGTGGATGCATAAGGGATGTTCATGTGCTTAGCTCCCCTCAAAAACTTCAAAATTCCTTGGTAGATGAACTCACCAAGGTCCACATAGTACTCCTCATTCAAAATTCCCCATAACAACTATGCTCTCTCAACTATGACCTCATGTGCATGTGAAGTAGGCAGAATATTAGCGCAAATAAAAGCATTCCATGCACGGGCATACCTATTCATCGCATTCGCCGGAAAATGGCGATACTCGTTAGTCCCAGTCTTGAAAGTCCAAACTGTGACCGGCCTATAGAGAGTAGCACAAATCAAATCCAAGTCAAAATCTTCAGCAGTCTTCTCGTTCCAATTCTCCTCCGTGGGCTTCCTTTGTCGCTGCCCAATCACACGGCGAATCGTCGCAGGGTGATAATCCACCGTCATCCCCCGAACAACAGAATACCCATTCTTTTCAGCCTTCGCGTTCGCATAGAACTCGCGAACAACGCTCGTCGGAACTGCTTCAGGAGACTCACAGAAAGCAATCCAACCTTTCTCAGCAATCATAGGCAACAACTCACCATCCCTCCCCGATGGTAAGAACCCCCTCTCCTTCAAAATCAGCTTACCCAGAAGCCTAGTATACTCCTCCTCAACAGCCCTATCAAACAACCTAGGCCTCGCAGCAGTAGCCCTTGAAGAATCAGCAGTAGGGACAGTGCTGTTGCTATCAATAGTCCTGGATCTCTTGGGTGCCATCGAAACTGAGAAAAAGTGTTTAAGATTTGTGTTTTTGGATATGGGAGAGAGTTTAAGATTTGAAAGTGTATGGGGAGTATATGGAATAGGTGTATGTATATATAGGGTATATATTAGGGTAAAATTTGATTAAGAGTGGGTTTTGAGGGTTAAAAACGTGGGTAATGGGAAAATAAATCGTGGGTAATGGGGCTGTGTTTTGTTTTTTTATTTTTCAGATTTTTTTTGGATTTTTATAGGACTTAAAAAAATTTCTGCCAATCGGCCCCTGAACGGCCGCTCAGCAAAGCTGAGCGGGCGCTCAGCTTGCTGAGCGGTCGCTCAGCAGAGCTGAGCGGGCGCTCAGGGGTCTTCTGGAAAAAATTTTTCCTTGCCCTATTTTTCTGATTTTTTTGTGGTTTTGGATAGGTTACTAACTTCTAAGGGTTCCTGTAACAACAAATCATGGGTTGCCTCCCAAGAAGCGCTTCTTTTTCGTCATTAGCTTGACGTAGCGTACCTTAATCAAGTTGACAACAAAACGGCACTCACCACTTCCCGGTTTGCCATGTCCCCATAGTAATGCTTCAAACGCTGACCATTAACCTTGAATGCTTGGTCCGGATCATTCTCAAAAATCTCCACCGCTCCATGTGGAAACACAGTTTTGACAATAAAAGGTCCAGACCACCTTGATTTCAACTTCCCAGTAAAAAGTCAGAGACGATAGTTGAATAAAAGAACTTGCTGCCCCGGCACAAATGACTTAGGATATAACTTCCTGTCGTGCCACCTTTTCACTTTTTCCTTATACATTTTATTGATCTCGTACGCTTGGAGTCGAAATTTATCAAGTTCATTTAGCTGAAGCATTCGCTTCTTTCTAGCTGCATCTAGATCCAGGTTCAACTTCTTCAATGCCCAATAGGCCTTATGCTCAAGCTCCGCAGGTAAATGACATCCCTTACCATACACAAGTTGAAACGGGGACATCCCAAGTGGAGTCTTATATGCTGTTCTGTAAGCCCAAACAGCTTCATCGAGCTTTAAAGACCAATCCTTCCTTGACGGACAAACAACCTTCTCTAAAATGCGCTTGATCTCTCTATTAGACACTTCCGCTTGACCATTCGTTTGCGGATGATAGGCAGTAGCAACACGATGATTCACATTGTAGCGCTGCATCATAGAAGTGAACTTACGGTTGCAGAAATGCGACCCTTCATCACTTATGATTACTCGTGGCGTTCCAAACCTTGTGAAAATCTGTTTATGAAGAAAATTCAACACTACCTTTGCATCATTCGTTGGCAGAGCTTTGACTTTTACCCATTTTGAGACATAATCCACTGCTAGCAAGATGTACTGATTATTGCAAGACGAGACAAATGGCCCCATGAAATTGATTCCCCAAACATCAAAGACCTCGACTTCAAGCATCATATTTAACGGCATCTCATGCTTTCTCGTAAGATTCCCCACTCTTTGGCAATGATCACACCTTAGAACGAACTGATGAGCATCCTTAAACAAAGTTGGCCAGAAAAAACCTGCTTGCAGAATACGAGCTGTCGTCTTCTTACCACCATAGTGTCCACCATAAACTGTGGAGTGGCAGTCTCGTAATATCCCCTCCGTCTCACAGAATGGGATACATCTCCTGATGATTTGGTCAGCTCCCTGTCTAAATAAATACGGTTCATCCCACATATACCACTTCACCTCATGCAGAAACTTCTTCTTTTGAGTTGTTTTCAAATTAGGAGGCATTATATTGCTGACAAGATAATTCACAATATCTGCGAACCATGGCTCTTCCTCCTGAACTGCGAAAAAACTGATCATCCGGAAAAGATTCGTTGATCAATGTCTGATCATGTGAAGTAGACTCGGGATTCTCCAATCGAGAGAGATGGTCAGCTACTTGATTCTCAGTACTTTTTTATTCTTGATCTCTAACTCAAATTCCTGTAGCAAGAGCACCCAACGAATGAGTCTGGGCTTCGAATCCTTCTTGGAGACCAAATAGCGAATGGCCGCATGATCAGTGAACACTGTCACCTTTGTCCCAAGCAAATAAGATTGAAATTTTTCGAAACCAAAGACTATAGCCACGAGCTCCTTCTCAGTAGTGGTGTAGTTCATTTGAGCTCCATTTAAGGTCTTGCTAGCATAGTAGACCACATGAAAGACATTATTCTTGCGCTGCCCAAGAACTGCGCCCACCGCATAATCACTCGCATCACACATCATCTCAAAAGGCTCTGTCCAGTCAGGTGTTGTTATAACTGGTGCAGATATCAAACTCTTCTTGAGAGTCTCGAATGTCGTCAAGCATTCATCATCAAATTTGAAAGGCACATCCTTCTCAAGCAAATTGCACAACGGCTTAGATATTTTTGAAAAGTCTTTGATGAAACGCCGATAAAAACCGGCATGACCAAGAAAACTACGGATTCCTTTCACAGAAATAGGTGGTGGAAGCTTTTCAATGACTCCCACCTTGGTTTTGTCCACCTCAAGACCCTTGCTAGAGACCTTATGCCCAAGAATAATGCCTTCACGCACCATAAAGTGACATTTTTCCCAATTGAGCACCAAATTAGTTTCCACACACCTTTTGACTACTGCACGAAGATTATTCAAACATTCATCATACGAATATCCAAAGACGGAGAAGTTATCCATGAACACCTCGACATTATTTCCAATCATGTCAGAGAATATAGCCATCATACATCTCTAAAAAGTGGCTGATGCACCACATAAGCCAAATGAAACTCTACGACAAACAAACGTGCCAAATGGACAAGTGATGGTAATTTTTTCATGGTCCTCTAGTGCAATACAAATCTGATTATACCCCGAATAACCATCCAGAAGACAATAATATTCATGACCGGCAACCTGTCAAGCATCTGATCAATAAATGGAAGAGGGAAGTGATCCTTCCTCGTGGCCTTGTTCAACTTTCTGTAATCCATGCATACCCTCCATCCTGTGACTATTCGAGTGGGGATGAGCTCGTTCTTCTCATTTGCTACCACAGTAATACCTCCTTTCTTTGGTACACGTTGCACGGGGCTCACCCAAGAACTGTCAGATATAGGATAAATGATTCCTGCATCCAGCCACTTCAAAATTTCTTTCTTCACCACTTTTTTCATGATAGGATTAAGTCTGCGTTGTTGCTCAACAGTCGGCTTACTACCGTCCTCTAGCAAAATCTTATGCATGCAGTATGAAGGGCTGATCCCTTTGATGTCTGCTATAGTCCTTCCGATAGCCGATTTAAATTCTCTCAATACCCTTAAGAGCTTGTCCTCCTCACTACCTGAAAGGTCAGATGCAATAATAACAGGTAAAGTAGATGCATCACCTAAAAAGGCATACCTCAAGTGTTCAGGCAATGGTTTAAGCTCCAAGGTAGGTGCTTCCTCAATAGATGGTTTGAGCTTTCCTTCAGCATTTTTGAGGTCAGAAGTACCAAGAGATTCAAATGGCATGTCTAGCTTTCGCCTCCAGGGAGAAGCATTTAGATATTGTAGTTGCTCATTGCCATCCTCATCATCACTGTCAAAATCCCCCACTAAGGCTTTCTCTAATGCATCAGTCATTAGCATATGATCAAGTTCTGAAGTAACCGCAGAATCAATCAAATCCACTTTAAGCACTCCTCATCTTCTGTAGGGAATTTCATTGCTTTGAATATATTGAATGTCACATCCTGATCCTGCACCCTCATAGTAAGTTCACATTTCTGCACATCTATCAAGGTACGGCCTGTAGCCAAGAAGGGTCTCCCCAAGATTATGGGAATCTTCTTATCTTCCTCGAAATCCAGAATAACAAAGTCTACAGGAAAGAAGAGCTTATCCACCTTTACTAGCACATCCTGCACTATGCCTCGTGGGTATGTAATAGAACGATCAGCCAATTATAGAGACATGTAGGTGGGCTTTGGATCAGGTAAATTCAACTTTTTGAAGATCGACAACGGCATCAGATTGATACTTGCTCCCAAATCACAGAGGCACTTGTCAAAAGACAACTTGCCAATGGTGCAAGGAATGGTGAAGCTACCTGGATCTTTAAGCTTTGGAGGTAACTTTTGTTGTAGCACAGCACTACATTCTTCCGTTAGAGCAACGGTCTCTAGATCATCCAGTTTCACCTTCCTTGAAAGAATACTCTTCATAAACTTCGCATAACTAGGCATTTGCTCCAGAGCCTCAGCGGAAGGTATGTTGATGTGAAGTTTCTTGAACACCTCCAGAAACTTACCAAACTGCTTATCCAGCTTTTGTTGCTACAATCTCTTAGGGAAAGGTGGTGGAGTATAGAGCTGTTTCTCCCCTGTATTACCCTCAGACAGAGTGTGTTCAACAGTAGTCTTCCTTAGTTCCGCCGCTTTCTCCTTTTGCTTAGCTTCTTCGTCACCAACTTCAGCTTCTCCTTCTTTTGCTTTTTCAGCATCAGCAACTTTTCCAGACCTTAAGGTAATAGCCTTAACTTGCTCTTTAGCTTCCTTCCTGCCTGGCACTTCAGTATCACTGGGAAGTGTGCCAGGTTGATGATTAAGCACTGCATTGGCTATTTGACCGATTTGATTTTCCAAGGTCTTGATAGAGACCGCCTGACTTTTGCACAATAGCTTAAGTTCCTCAAAATCAGCACTAGAGGGTGGAGCTGCACCTCCTTGTTGAGGATATGATTGCCTTTAAGCATAATGTTATGGTTGCTGGAATCCAGATGGATTGAACTGTTTACTTACGCCTTGCTGATATGGTTGCTGAATAGCATTCTGACTATTACTCAAGTTGAAGTTTGGATGATTTCTGTTGTTAGGATGATAAGTAGCTGGCACAGGCTGATGCGGTCACTGATAATTGTTCACATACTGAACAGATTCGTTAACAAGAGAACACTGATCCGTAGCATGAGAACCTGCACAAAGCTCACAGACCATAGCTATCTGATTGACTCCATAGGTGGCTAGAGAATCGACCTTCATAGACAGCGCTTGGAGCTGCGCTGTAATAGCTGTAGCTACATCAACTTCCAAAATACCTGCTACCTTCCCAGGGATCATCCTTTGAGTTGGGTTTTGATGCTCATTTGCAGCCATAGTCTCAATAAGATTATAAGCCTCCGTATAGCTTTTGGCCCACAAGGCGCCTCTAGCTGCTGCATCGAGCATGGGCCGAGATTGGGCCCCCAAACCATTATAGAAACCAGTGATCACCATCCAATCAGGCATTCCATGATGTGGACACTTTCTCAACATCTCCTTGTAGCGCTCTCAAGCCTCGCACATAGATTCTGTAGGTTGCTGCGCAAACTGAGTAAGAGCACTCCTCATAGCCGCAGTCTTCATCATTGGATAAAACTTCACCAGAAACTTTTGTGCAAGATCTTGCCAAGTAGTGATAGACCCAGCTGGTTCAGAATGTAACCAGTCCTTAGCTTTATCCCTCAGTGAGAATGGGAAAAGCCTCAGCTTGATAGCCTCATCAGCCACACCATTATATTTGAAAGTACTACGGATCTCGACAAAATTCCTTATGTGCATGTTGGGGTCTTCAGTCGCAGCACCTCCAAAAGAAACAGAATTCTACACAATCTAAATAGTGCCCGGCTTGATTTCAAAGTTATTGGCCTCAATAGCCGAGTGCATGATGCTAGACTAAATGTCATCAATTTTAGGCCGAGAAAAGTCCATAAGAGCTGGATCTGCCGGAACAATACGATCACCCATGATTACTGGCTCTTTCTGCTCACTTCATGAATCCGAATCTTCAAAATCTATCTTCTCCGGAATATCAAGAACTTCGTATGTCTCCTCAGCCGTATCTAAAGTCCTCTTGCGAGTACGAGAACGTGTTTGCATAAACGCTCGCTAAAGTACCTGAAATACAACCGGAAACAATAAGAAACATGTCTTAATCACTGAGCCCTAATGACCTATGATGGTAAGTACATAAACTAAACAAAAACGCCGAGTCCCCGGCAGCGGCGCCAAAAACTTGTTAGGGCGAAAACACGCGCTAATAACACACGCAAGTATACGCGTTCGCAAGTAATATAGAATACTTTCTAGTTCGTTCCCACAGAGACTCATACTAATTATGTTCAATTACACTCACTCACCAATGTATGATTACTTCTCAATGTTAAGACAATAACACTTAGAATTGATTAACTAATTATTAACTACAATTAACTACGAGAATTAAGCACTTAATTAACACTTGAATTAACAATATTAATACACTCATGAGATCACAACTTCATTACTACTTCTTTCAATAGTCATTGTTATTACCCTTAGCATGCAACAGTGATGATATTAATCAAATAACACGAAACTAATAAAAGCCAACTGTCATTGTACTAATACCATTATACCAAGCATCCACAATTAAGATAGAAGTTGAATAGGCATCAATTATGTTGAGTCCCTATATGTCTACAGAAATTGACAACATAATGATTTAAGCACAAGTTATTCCTTTTGATTACACAAGGCAAATAAAATGGTTAGAGTTACCCACAAATCATGTATACTCTTACATGAACCTATGCTAGCATGGCAAGTTCTAAATCTCAAGATCCATCGTCGCTTCACAAGAGATTAACACCATATCTTATATGTTCGCGACGCACATAAGACGAATAAGCACAACCAATACTAGATATCATACAATCATCACACACTAAGGTATTAAACAATTAACTAAAGAATTCTATAGTAATCCGTTACGACCCCATGATCACGATTAACCCATGATAGCACTCATCGTCATCATGGGTTCATATGAAAACATGACAATAACACACAAGAATAATAACTAAAACTACTTATATTAAACCAGAGTACATCACAAGAGTAAATAGGTTCAAAGTAAAGAAAACTAGCATCCAACGTTACAACAAAATAAAAATCACAAGAAAATATGTTTCCTCTTCTTTGCGGTGTGCTAAAACGGTCTTCTTCCTTATCTCCTCACTCTTCGATTAATACTACGATCCAACTTTTTTGAAACGTCTCTGAAATCTACTTATATAGGAGTCCCATAATACCCAGCTAACTCAGAAGTTGGAAGTTAAACAGAACCAGGAGTCTAAAATATTAATTCTGATTTTCCGTCCCTGAGCGGCCGCTCAGGATTCCTGAGCGGGCGCTCAGCTTCCTGAGCGGTCGCTCAGCAGATCTTAGCGGGCGCTCAGCTCCCTACTGGAAACTGCTCTGTTTTTTCTCCCGTTTCTTCGCTGCAGTCTGCTCCTATCTTCCCGCTTACAATGCTAAACACATGCCAAGGCTTATTATTGATGAAATCTCTCCAGAAATGCAATTAATACCCTGAAATGCACAAATACTAGAAAAACGCATCAAATACACAAATACTTAATTTCAAGACATCAATTCAAGTCATTATAAGACGTTCTAAGTGGTATAAAATGTCACTTATCAATGGTGAACTGCGATGCAATTAAAATATTAGTGGCGTGAAATGAAGTCAGTTTATTCTCCCGTGTTTTCTATCCTTATATCTCTCCCTCTTTATATATTTCTCCTTCACTCTCTAGTAATGAAGATTATACTCTTGGGGAGGCTGTTAAATTTTATGAGAAAGAAACAATGGTGCAGAGTGAAGCTTCCGTGATAATTGTGTGATACAAGAAATCTAAGACTTTATTTGATATTTCGGAAAAGTGATGTTGTTAGGAAATGGAAAGTTGTCAAAAGATCCCTAGTGTTCTCTTCTGCTGATTCCGAGGACGGAATCCTTATAAGGGGTAATTTGTAATATCCCTTATTTTCAGAATTTATTTATTATAATTATTTGAGTATTCTTTTATGATTTCCTAAGGTGGGAGGAATAAAATTATGGATATTTTATTCTCGTGTGATGAGTTTTTGTCTTTAACTGAACTAATGTTCTAATAGATATTTTATATTGATCACTGTCAAAATCAGAAAAATTCTCTGGTTTGGGTTCTTGAGTTGCTGGGAAATGAAACTTAACTTTGGAAATGATTCTATGGTCCAAATTAAAAGCTTGAGTAATCAGTTTGAAGCTTATAATCTATACAATTTGTTTCTGTCTTCAAATCATCCATAATTTGGGTAAAAATTTTAATTCATTTTTTTAGGATTTATGTCGAGATTTGGGGGTTTTTGATTAATCAATATTTAGTTTATGGTTATGTTATAGACATCGTTTACGTGTTATGTACAATTGTTTTATGTATATAATTAATAGTTGTTATTGCTGAATGTTGCAAGTCAAAGTTTGGGTTTTTGGTTGGTTTTTTATTTGATTTCCGAGCTTATCCTTGATTGTTTATTTAATATTATTGTTCGGTTTGATTGTATGAGTCACAAGCTTGATTTTGACATTTGAATCGGGAATTTCGGTTAAGATTTCGTAAAGTTATGTTTTAGGCCGTAGTTGGGCTCGAAGCTCGCCGGTTTTAATGGTTATTTTTGTCGAAATCCGAGTATAACAGTTCGTTTTTCGTTGTTGTTACTTGGAACGAATTTCTGGGAAGTTGGGGAATAAATTGTGCTCTGGAACCAGGACAAAATGAGCCATTTCGGGTCTGCTCAAAGCCTCGCTGGAACAGCGACCGGTACCGGATTCTGTAGAAGGTTTCCAACGGTTTTCTTGGCGACCCGGCTCCTGTTCTTGGTGGCCCGCGTGGCTGACCCGACTTTGATCTCCTAAACTCTAACCCCAAATTCAGAAATCTGTTTATCATATTTTTATTTTAAAAGTAATTCAAAATTCAATTTTTATTCCAAAATTGATTTATAATTCCAAAATAATTTAGTTAATTATTTTTAAATAATTAACTGAATTCATTAAAATCCAGAAATTTATATTGTTTATTATTTCCAAAAAAAATTAAATTTGATTTAATTACTTATAATTTATTTTAGTTAATTAATTATTCATAGAATTGATTGATTAATTCATTTAATCGATTAATTTTATTTATATATAGTTAAATAAAATGTAATTATTTATAATTAAGCCAAATGAAATTCTAAATTTTTTGTAAGTTTTAAAAATATATAAAGGTATTGAATAATCAATTAATATTTTTATTAATTGAATTATTCTTATTTTATTCGTAATAAATAGACCGTTTATCCGTTTAATACGAAACGAATGTGTCTAGACTCAAAAAGGTATTCTGCTTCCATTAAAAATACTTTAGAGACATAAATCATTTTATATCGAAAGGGCGCTCATTTTATTAACGGTTATGAATCGCGTATTGACTGAAAAGTCATATTTTGACCCGATTTTAGTTTTAAACATATCAAACTGAATATTTTGATGAACCGAGTTATGTTATACGTGAATTATGGGTTTACCTGCTATGTAAATTACGTGTGCACATGGTTCAAGATTCTTGTATTTAATTATTTCCTTTATGTCTGGGTTATCATTCGGGTTGATGATAAAGTTTTAACGTGCAGTTGGTCGTATAATTATCGCTTAAGCGATTAAAGATGTATCTTTTAATTATAGATGCAGATCGTTCGAGTCGATCAGGACCAGACAGTGGATAAAAATTAAAAAGACATAATATTGAATATCAGGCTTGCGGCCATCGCAGAAGCAACAGATCAAAGGATTATTGAAATAAAATACGGTGATGTCTTGAGACAGAATGTTTGTTTTGTTGCAAGTATGATTAAATGCCAAAAACCAAAGGCAAGTTTTTTTACACTATTCTAATTCTAAAATAGTTTAATGTTTTACATATCAAACTGCTTAGTTATGATTATGCAAATATTCTCCTATATTCTAAGTTCAGGATTGATAAATGTTTTACATATCGGTGAATTAAATTCTGATTATGCAAGTACTCTTCTGTTATTTTATATTCATAATAGTTAAATACTTTTACATATCTAAATACTAGGTTTATAAATGCTTTAACTTTTGAGAAAAATGAGTTCGTTTTTAGATACTCTTAACTATTTGAGATGGGGGAACTAATTTAATAAGGATGTCAAGTATTACGACTCATTTAATAAAAATATTTTAAGATTGGATGGTTTCGTAAGAGGTCGTGCTGGCGGTCCAGTGTGAGCTATGTATTATACTTGATTATAATACCTTGCTAGGCCAATGTGTGCCTTGGGTGCCCTTTTGTTAAGTTGGATATGCTTCGGCATACCGGTGTTGCTCCGTGTCTGATCATCGGCGGCAACACACCGCATTTCGAGGATTCCAATCTAAATTGCTATATTTTTTTTATAATCATAAAAAAATGATTTATCAAGTATTTCTGTGTTGGATAGAAGGCGAGATACATTTTATGATTAATTTTGATATCTAACTAAATTTTCTAGTTCAGCAATTATGATTATAAATGTTCTGCTACACTGCAGATGTCGTGTAATATACATGAATTTTAGATAATAATTATTATTATTATTATTATAACAATAATAATAATAAAATTGGATTTACAAGACAATTTGATATAAGTATAGATTACTAATTAGAAAAGAAGTAGGTAACTTGTACCTATATATATAAAGTTAACCTTAATATTAAGTCAAGAAAATTAAGCTTAACGACGGAGAAGAGAGTGCGCGAAGCTAAGAGAAACTAATCAGGGAGAGAGGGGGGCGAGAGAGAGAGAGAGAGAGAGAGAGAGAGAGAGAGAGAGAGAGAGAGAGAGAGAGAGAGAGAGAGAGAGAGAGAGAGAGAGAGAGAGAGAGAGAGAGAGAGAGAGAGAGAGAGAGAGAGATTGTGTCATTATCATTCATCCACTGAAATTTAAGGTATACACATACGATTCCATGGGTCTATAATTTAGGATGATGGTTAAAAATACCCATTTTAGGGTGAAATTGCTCAAAATACCCATTTTCAAAATTCATGGCTAAAAATACCATTTTGATTACGCATTTCTTAATTGGGCTAAGTGTAATACGCATTTTAGAATTGGGTAAGTAAGAAAATTACTAAAGATGCACATTTCTAGTTTGGGTATTACCATTGAGATACATATTTGCCACATGTGTATCTTAAAAAAAGTTTGGATACCCATTTGACAAATGCGTATCTAGTACCAAACAGGATACCCAAATGGTAAATGCGTATCAGAAATGATATTTTCAGCCATCCACTTCCAGAATGGGTATTTTCAGCTATTTGCACTAAAAATTTGATATTTTTAACATTCTCTATAATTTACTTTATTATTAACATGTTTTTGTAGATAATTCAAGTTTTAGTCTTTAGTATCATTATGATTCATATGCATCTTTATGTTAGTTGAGTTATATTAATATTTTTGTTTTTTTGTTAAGCTCGGTTATACATATGTGCTATCACGGAGTCCGGGAGTGATTATTTTAATTAATAGTTATTGTTTTATAATAACTCTTATTACAATATATATATATATATATATATATATATATATGTTTGTAATTGTTATATTTACTTAACAAAATATGTGGTCCAAAGATCTAACAGGGATGCTCTATTTTAGATGGTCTCGTGTGTGCATGATATACAAATTCAGGACATGTAGAGTTTTAAAAAAATAACTATATTGTGTTGTGTAATTACATAGCCGTAATATATTGTTTTTAGTCAGCTCATGCATGTTTTGTTTTTATGAATCAAGATTACATGTTATGACCTAACATTGATAATATTTGTTAGATAATAATATTTATATATTACTTTAGTTATTCTCCTCTATCCTAAACATAAATCACTTCATACTTTTAATTAGACACATGCTGATTTAGAATATCTCATCAAGTGCTGCTAATTTGATATTTAATTTTTCCAATGATATTTAATATAAATATTATTAATATTAGAGTGTGTAAATCAGTTGTCATTGTCTTTTGATGTCTCTGAAAGTTGGCACCTAATTTTGCATATAATAGGTGCATGACTTGATTTCTAAGTGTCTGACCACCATTAAACTTACTCGAGGTATTAATAAGGTTATACTAAACTGTGAAATCATAAATTGAGATCATAGTATTATCATAATAAAATCAATAAATAAAATTAAATCAGTGTATATTATTACTAAATTTTATTTTTAGTTTAGATCAGGGCCAAAAAATTTAGCGGATCGTGCGGATTTCGATAATATTAGAGTTTATGATATTCGAAGTACGAATTATGTCACCTTTTTATTCAGTGTTACTTCTCTTAGAATTAAATATATTTGATTCATGCAATTCCATATTCTGTTTGTTCAGTTAAAATTGTTTGATCATTTTGACGTGCGAAAGTTATTTAAAAATGATTTGGAAAATTTTAAATATCCATTTATGCGGTTTTCAAAAATTAATTTAGGTGATTTTTATATTTTGTGAGAAATATTATTTTTTATTTGAACCCTTAGTAATTTAGGGTATACCAAGTTAGCCAGCTGTAGGGGTACTACAGCAATGTCATTGCGGCACCGTGACAGTGTGACTGGTCACGGTGTATCCTTATGTTAGCTCTTGGGAAGAGCTTTTGGCCATTTGATATTTGTTCAGGATACATGGGTGCACCCAGAGTTTGATTTGTAATTTGATTTAGGTGATTTTGTATATTCTGTACACGTTATCCATTCCTTTGCAGACATTAGGTACCCTTCGACGTATGTATTTGTATCTGTTTTGATCTCGGTATGATATATCCTAACCCCTCATTGTTTCAGCCTTACTTTTTTTTTAAAATTATTGTTTTAATATAAACTAGAAATTATTTAATTCTGATCTTCTGTTTTATAAACTATATTCCAAATCCGTACTAGGCATTTGGCTCATGCCGTATTCTTTTCTGGAAGGTGCTTAAGGGGATCTGGGACTGTGTGATGGATTGTTACCCCCATTTCGTTGATTAGGATTCAGAATTTATCATTATCTAGACTTAATTATTTAGAGATTTCGGTATTTATATTATTGGTTTAGACAGTTTGGAGATTTAATATTATTTTTGGATATTTTTAGACTGTTTAATTATTGTTTAGAAATATATCAGTACTCTGTTTGCAGGTTTATGGATTTTAAGTAATATCTCATTATCTTATTAAAAAGGGGGTGTTACAGAGATGGCATCAGAGCTTAGGTTCTTTCTTGTACAAATCCTATTTAGGTTGACTTGTGAGTTTGGGTAGACATTAGGATGGGTGTTCAATTTAATTTCATTTCATTTTGTTTTTTATCATTTGATTCTGCTTCATCATTTTAAAATCTATTTGTAACTGCTTCAGCATATTTATTCTCGTGATCTTCATTCGTTCGCTATCTTATACTGTAGATGCCTCCTAGACGTGATCATCATAACATTGAACCCGCTGAGCTTACTGTGATGATAGGGTAAGCAGTGGTTCAGGCTGTACAACAAGCTTGGGCAAACTAAGGGAATCAAAATGGCGAGGAGAATCAGAATGGACAGGGAAATCAGAATGGAAATGGGAATCATAATCAGGACGATCAAGGGAATCAGTTGGAGCCATTTGTATGGTTGGAGAGGTTTTTGAAGCATAAACCAGACTCTTTTAGTTCAGCACTGAATCCTATTGATGCTAAAAATTGGATTATTCATCTTGATAAGATTTTGATGCACTAGGTTGTGATGAGATATATAAGGTCAGGTTAGCTGTGTATAATTAGGGGGGATGCTCAGAGGTGGTGGAAAGGAGTGAAAGCTACTAGAGGGGAGGAGTAAGTAGAGGCTTTGGAATGGAAGGATTTAATGAGATGTTCTATGAGCAGTACTTTTCTAATGCTGACAGTGAAGCTTATTTGAGGGAGTTTTATTCTATTACGTAGCACCATGACGAGAGCATTACTGCTTATATGGCGAGGTTTATAAGGTTGGCCGGATTTGGTGGGGTAGTTGCAGGGACTGCTACACAACAGGCTAATAAATTTAAATGAGGGTTGAAGTCTTATATGAGTGGTACCATATTTCTTTTATATTTAATAATATGGCAGAGGTGGCTGATGCAGCAAAGGATATTGAGAAGGAGCGCATAAATTTCAGTACTTCCAGGTCTAACAATGGTCGTAAGATGACTAGGGATGATCAGGGTTTTGTACAGGATAGAAATTGGTATGGAGGTCAGAGTGGTCAGTAGGGACAGTGGTGCGGACAGAATCATAATAGGGATGGTCAGTCATTCAATGGTCGAAATCAGTATGGTGGTCGGAAACAGAATCAAAATCAACAGTTTTAACGACATCAGAAGCAGCCTAGACCGTGGCAGAATCTTCAAAGGGGCAGAGCCGTTACTCAGTGTATGAGGGAAATGCCAATATGATTCCAGTGGCTCCTTGTACTATATGTGGTGGACATCATCCAGGTAGAGCTTGTTATAGACAGGATGAGCCTTGTTTCTTGTGTGGTAACATGTCCCATAGGGAAAAGGATTGTATAGTGTTACGCAACACTTGTGGTGGAGAAGCTGGCGGTGGTACTGGAAGTCAGCAGAATTTTATAGCCAGAGTGTTTGCATTGACTGCAAATCTGGAATCAGCTAATTCAGGTACCGTTTCAGGAACACTTCTTGTTGGTAGACTTGATGCTTATGTGTTATTTGATACTGGTTTGACCCATTATGTTGTGTCTTTATCGTTTGTTCGTCATCTTGGCATTGCATCTTCATTATTATTATCCTCATATGTCTATTACTACCCCGATGGGGAACTCTGTTATTATATCTGATTTATATCGAGAGTGTCTGATAGCTGTTGGAGATAGAAATTATAGTATTAATAAGGATATACTAAAATGTGAAATCATAATTTGAGATTGTTGTATTATCATAATAAAACCTATAAATAAAATTAAATTAGTATATATTAATAATAAATTTTACTTTTAATTTAGATCGGGGCCGGAAAATTTAGCAGATCATGGGGATTTTGATAGTAATAGAGTTTGCGATATTCGAGGTACGGATTTTGTCCCCTTTTTATTCAGTGCTACTCCTCTTAGAATTAAATATCTCTGATTCATGCAATTTCATGTTTGGTTCATTCAGTTAAAATTGTTTGATCATTTTGACATGCGAAAGTTATTTTAAAAAGGATTTGGAAAATTTTAAATATCTGTTTATGTGGTTTTCAAAAATTATTCATGACACCTTCTGCTTTGTAAATCTGAATTATATGTCTCAGGTGATTTTTGTATTTTCCGAGAAATATTATTTTTTATTTGGACCCTTAGTGATTTAGGGTATACCGAGCTAACCAGCTGTATGGGTACTACAGCCATGTCATTGTGGCACCAGTGACATGACACTTTTGTGACAGTGTGACGGTCACGGTGTATCCTTCTGTTAGCTCTTGGGAGGAGCTTTTGGCCATTTGATATTTGTTCAGGATATGTGGGTGCATCAAGAGTTTGAAATGTGATATTATTTACGGTGACGTTGTATATGACATACACGTTATTCATTCTTTTGCACACATTAGGTACCCTATGACATGTGTATTTGTATCTCTTCTAATCTTGGTATGAAATATCCTAGCCCCTCATTGCTTCAGCCTTACTTGTTTTAAAATTATTATTTTATTATAAACTGGAAATTATTTATTTATGATCTCCTATTTTATAAACTGTATTACAAATCGGTACTGGGCATTTGGCTCATTCCGTATTCTTTTTCTAGAAGGTGCTTAGGGTAATCTGGGACTGTTCGATGAAGAGCTACCCCATTTCGTTGATTAGTATTTCAGACTTTATCATTATCTAGACTTAATTATTTAGAGATTTTGGCATTTATATTATTGGTTTAGACAATTTGGAGATTTATTATTATTTTTGGAGATTTTTAGACTGTTTAATTATTGTTTAGAAATATATTAGTGCTTTGTTTGTAGGTTTATGAATTTTAAGTAATATCTCCTTTTCTTATTAAAAAGGGGGTGTTACATGTCGATTTTTAATCAAAATACCATATATATATATATATATATATGTCATACTGAACTTGCTGAGCATTTCTTTCGCTCATACTTGCTTGTTTAAATCTTACCTTTCAGCGAGAGGTAGACTTGCATTGTTTAGCCGCGTAATTCGAAAAAAGCAAAGGAAGAAGCTTTTGGAAGATGGTTGGTATAGGGTTGCGGAACTAATGTAAGTTCTATTATGTAAAGTTGTTTGGATATATATTTATTAGTTGTGTTATTGTATTATTGGATTTAGTATGCTTCTTTTCGAAGATATACTAGCGGGTTAAGTTTTGAGTTTTAGAGATTGTTGAAAAGAGTTTTAAAAGAAAGTGAAAAATTTATTTATGGAAATCTGGAATTCTTATTTCTTGAACTATAACCTAAAAAGATCTTGATTTAGTTTAGGGTCGTAGATACTATATTTCGACTGTTGGTCATTGTTTATTATTAAACAAGTTATTTGATATTGAGGTTTCGAAGTGAAGACCAAATCCTATGACCCCGAATTTGGGGCCTTACATTTTTTCTATTATATTGATTTATTAGGACACCTATTATCTTATATATATTTTAATAATAAAATTAAAACATAACTCAAATAATGTATCATTCAAATACTTATAATTTACATTTACATTTAAGAAACAAGCTATGAACTTTAAATATTATTATTAGATATTTTTTCAATATCACATGGATACGTTTGAAATTCTAATCTCAATTGTTCCTACTAAGAGTGAATAGTGAGATAGAATTCGAATTACTAGATCATGCCTTTCAGTTTCTATAATGGAATTTTTCTTGGTTTATTAATTTCGTGTTTAAAGACAATATCAATTAACTATCATAATCACTATAAAAAAATCAAATCTGTCGCCACATGATATATTTCATTAATACAAATCTTCTTTTAGTTTATCCATTCTAACAAATTAATCAATTATAATGATTATTTTTTTTGTTTACTTCATAAAATTTGCCCAATTTATGCTTACATTTCTGAAGTGATATGTCTTACATGAGCTATAAAACAACTAACGAACATGAAACAAATCTAAATTCTACATCACTTGCAATTACCTTTAGTCTAGTATTTCATAAAATTATTCTTTTCTTCATTCAATTGTTGTTAACTTATAGAGTATTTATTTTTTTTTTAATTTTCTGCCACTCTTTTGCACAAACACTCTCTCTGAAAGGCAAAGATAAGAACTTGGCCATCAATCACACATAATGGCAATCTCATGCATTAAAATTTCTTATCGATTTAACGCTTTTCATTCTTTAAACCACTTTGCAGATATGAATGTGCATAGTCATCATTCCACTTTGAATGAGAATAGAAATGACTGGTGTCTGAGAGTTCATGTCACCGGAATTTGGCATAATACTACTAGCTCTGGCCTGGTAGTTTAACACGATGTAATTTTATTGGACTGCGAGGTAAAGCTAATTTATTATTATGTCATAAACTTTCAGTATCTTCACCTGAAAGGCGGTGGTTTAACCTGCGGTGGATTTCAGCGGTCGTTATATGTATTTTTCATAAAAAAAGTCTTACACGTTTAAACTATCTTATCTTTAAAATAACCATATGCACGCAATTATTGCTCATGAAATTTGGAATCGAATTGTTGATATCATGACTCCAGGTAGTATGTATATCATCACAAACATGAATGTTTCCGAAGCAACTGATTTGTTTAGGCCTGCATTCGAGAGATTGCATCCACTTTAATGCATCCATAAATGTTTTCTTGGATCAGAACAACGATCTCTTAATCCCCATGCATAAATTTGATATTAAGCCACTAAATAAGGTTTGTGATACATACTTTTTTTTACGGTTTCGATCACCGACCTGTTTACTCAACAGGCAATCTTAAAGGAATTTTACTACAAACTAGATGTGCCTTTTGTATTAAGGTTATACCTATTAACATATGTTAATGGAGTTTCTGAGAATCTGGAAAATATGAGGATGGTGCAGACTAGATATGGTCCGAAGGAAGTTGTACACTTCCTTACTTTTGATAGCATATACATGTAATTTCTTTAAAGTTCATTAATTGTTGATTCTTCAGGTTACAAATATCCCTGTTGGTATATGCAAGATTAGATTCCGCGTGTCCTTTTACTCTCCAATGCGTGATAATTTCGAAGCACTATATGAAGCACAGATGGCTATTGTTATCTTGGCATCAACCAAAGTATCTGCATTCAGAAGTAATAATAGTTGCATAAAATTCTTGAACACACCTATACTCTGTTATCCATTTAATGATATGCATTTTGTATGAAAAATAACTTACGAAATTTTGTTAGATATATTTGTGATGTCATGTCTAATAATAATTTGTGTTTAGTTTTCAGATCTTAACTAACAGGACAACTCAGGACTTAACTGGAAATCAGTACTTATACTAAATTCAGAACTTAAGATATTAGAACTTAAGTTATCAGAACTTAAGATATCGGAAGATATTTATCAGGAGATAATATCAGGACTTAAGAAGACATTCAGATGAGGAAGACGACTGATTGAAGGAAAGAAGATTAAGACAAACACAAGAAGAGATATGCATGGAGAAGAATTTTATGAAGAATAGAATACTTAAAAGAAAAGATAACTAGTTGATATATTTTAGGATACAGACTTATGTTCGATATCAATTAGAAGTTTATCTTGTAATTGTGTGTCTATATAAATGTTAGGGCGAAAACACGCGCTAATATTCACGCAAGTATACGCGTTCGCAAGTAATATAGAATACTTTCTAGTTCGTTCCCTCAGAGACTCAGACTAAATTATTGTCTAATTAAACTCACTCACCAATGTATGATTACTTCTCAATGTTAAGATAATAACACTTAAAATTGTTGATTAAATATTAACTATAATTAACTACTTAATTAACCACTTAACTAACACTTCAATTTATCAATAATAAAATACTCATGAGATCACAACTTCATTATTACTTCCTTCTATAGCCATTGTTATTACCTTTAGCATGTGACAGTGATGATATTAATCGAATAACACGAAACTGATAAAAGCCAACTTTCATTGTACTAATACCATTCTACCAAACATCCACAATTAAGATAGAAGTTGAATAGTCATCAATTATGTTGAGTTCCTATATGTCTACAGAAATTGACAACACAATGAATTAAGCACAAGTTATTCCTTTTGATTACATAGGGCAAATAAAACTGTTAGAGTTACCCACTAATCATGCTCAACGTACATGAACCTATGCTAGCATGGCAAGTTCTAAATCTCAAGATCCACCGTCGCTTCACCAGAGATTAACACCCTATCTTATATGTCCGCGACGCACATAAGACGAATACGCACAACCAATACTAGATATCATGCAATCATCACACACTAAAGTATTAAACAATTAACTAAAGAATTCCATAATAAATCCGTTGCAACCCCATGATCACGATTAGCCCATAATAGAACTTATCGCCATCATGGGTTCATATGAAATCATGACAAACAAACACAAGAAAATAATAACTAAACTAATTATATTAAAACAGAGTACGTCACAAGAGTAAATAAGTCAAAGCAAGAAAACTAGCATCCAACGTTACAACGAAACAAGAATCACAAGAATATATGCTTCCTCTTCGTTGCGGTGTGCTAAATCGGTCTTCTTCCTTATCTCCTTCGCTTCTTGCGTAAAACACAATCTAAAACATAATCTCCTTAATACTCTCTGCGAAAACGTCTCAAATCTACCTATATAATAGTCCCATAAAACTCAGATTACGTAGAAGTTGGAAGCCAAACAGAAGTAGAAGTCTAAAATAATTTATCTTTTTCCCCGACCTTGCGCGGCCGCTCAGCATAGCTGCGCGGGCGCGCAGGCCTCCACTGGAAAAAATCCAAGTTTGCTCCGCTTCTTCGCCGTAATCTGCCCATTCCTTTCCTCTCGCAATAGTGAACACATGCCAAGGCTTATTCTTGATGATTCCTCCCCCGAAATTGACTAATACCCTGAAATGCATAAACACTAGAAAAACGCATCAAATACACAAAATACTTGATTTCAAGACACCAATTTAAGCCATTTTAAGACGTTCTAAGTGGTGTAAAATGCCACTTATCACACCCCCAAACTTAAATCGATGCTTGTCCTCAAGCGTCACAGACTCAAAAACAAATACAAATATGCATGGATGCAATCTATATGAAAATGCAATGATCCCCCTTACTACAATTAACCAACCAAATTGTTACATCTCAACGAATGCAGTTAGACAACTAAAGATCAATAAACTCATGCAAACGGACATACAGCCAGAAACGTGGTGTGTGCAAATGCTTAACAGATATGCTTCGGAACTAGACCAATTACTATGACTAGACTATCCTCAAGGCAATCCTACGATTATACAAAGAATAAAAATTCTAGGCACAAAGTGATATACAACACTACAAGAATTCTGGAGCTTACTACGGAATCGTGCTTTTTATTTACAACTCAAATGCTTATTTGACCGTGCAATGAGTGAGGTCCACAAAAGACTTTTACAATGGTATCCATGTAACGAGCGTTAGGTTAGCGGATCCCAGACTCTAAAAGCCTTAGGTCACTAGGCACAAAGTCCCCTAAGAACTTAATAACTCGAATACCAAAGAGCCCACTCTTGATCAATTATGCAAAAAAAAATTTTTTTTTTTTTAATAACTTCTGAGCAAGTGCGTTTCGCTCCATCTTGCTCAACCCTAGACTACTCGCAACATATGCGAGCCGGCTACTAGCCATTTGACGCCTAGCCACAACTAGCAACAACTTCCATATTTTTTTCTCCAAAATTTTCTTTTTCATGTCTTTATCACTAAGAACCTATAATCGAATTCTAAGCATAATAAATAGATTGACCTTGAAAATAACCAAATCATAACAACAATCTAGCCCTTACGCATTCTTTAAGACTTAGTGGACTTACAATTGTTTCTAGCATGCATCTCAAACTACACAACTTAATATCACTTTAATGCTATCACTACACTCGCATCAATATCACAATTCAGTCGATAAATCATTGCAAAAGGGATCATAGTAAATGTATGAGCTACATGACATTCATAAAAAAAAACTATATGGCATAAATTATGCAACTATATGAACTAAACTATCATGAATATGCAACTAAATGACACACACACAATATTCCTTAACTACCACCCCCAAGCTAAAAATCTTCACTGTCCTCAGTGAAAGTAGTAGAAAGGAACACAGGGTATACCTACTCGGAGTCATCATCATCATCACCCTCAGTGGGTGGAGTATCAGGCGGCGGGTATGCAGAGTCCTCACCAAAAACTGGCCACTGGATATCAGCTCCAAGGCCCCGAAAAGCAGTCCCTAACGCAAGGGTGAGCTCCTGAGCAAACCTGCTCTGCGTCTCATACATGGCATCCATCCACCGTGAAAGCCTCCTATACTGGGCATCACCCATCCCAGCACCCTCCTGAGTTCTCAAAGAACCAGCCTCACCACGTCCTGGCCTAGCCATAGTAGCACCTCATGCTGGACGCCCTCCTGGAAGACGATAACCCAGCCCATGCTCCTCAGGCTCACCACCGGTCCACTCCTGCATCCCATTCAGAGTGCCAGAATCTATCGGAGCTGCTGGCAACTGCAACTGTTCATGAGCCGGCCAGTTCACTCCCACTGCTCGGCATAGCTTCGTAATCGTGGATGCATAAGGGATGTTCATATGCTTTGCTCCCCTCAAAAACTTCAGAATTCCTTGGTAGATAAACTCACCAAGGTCCACATAGTACTCATCATGCAGAATTCCCCACAACAACTGTGCTCTCTCAACTGTGACCTCGTGTGCATGTGAAGAAGGCAAAATATTAGCACATATAAATGCATTCCATGCACGGGCATACCTGTTCATGGCGATCGCCGGAAAGTGACGATACTCATTATTGGCTGGACTGCGGTTCCAAACTGTGCCCGGTCGACAGAGAGTCGCACAAATCAAATCCAAGTCAAAATCCTCAGCAGTCTTTTCATTCCAGTTCTCCTCCTCGGGCTTCCTCTCTCGCTGTCCAATCACACGGCGAATCGCCGCAGGATGATAATCAACCGTTAGCCCACGGACTACAGAAAACCCATTCTTTTCAGCCTTCGCGTTCGCGTAGAACTCGCGAACAACGCTCATCAGTACTGCTTCGGGTGACTCACAAAAAGCTATCCACCCCTTCTCTGCAATCATGGGCAACAACTCACCATCCCTCCCTGATGGTAAAAACCCCCTCTCCTTCAGAATCGGCTTCCCCAACAGCCTAGTGTACTCCTCCTCCGCAGCTCTATCAGTTAACCGAGGCCTTGCAGCAGTACCCCTCGATGAATCAGCAGTAGGAACTGTGCTGCTGCTGTCAATAGTGCGTGCTCTCTTGGGTGCCAGTGATTCGTGAATAAAAGGTGTGTAAGAACTGATTTTTGATGTTTGTGAGAGGTTTAAGTGTAGGGAAGTTTTGTGGGAGATATGTTAGGATAGGTGTATGTATATATAGGGTGTGGATTAGATAGGGCTTGGAATTAAGGGAATAAAATGAGGGGTAGTGGGAACAATTCGTGGGTTATGGGCTACAACTGTTTTGTATTTTTGTTTATTTTTTTTTTCTGAACTGGAAAAAATTTTCTGGAATTGGACCTGGCGGCCGCCGCTCAGCATATCTGCGCGGGCGCGCAGCAAGCTGCGCGGTCGCAGCACTAGCTGCGCGGGCGCGCAGAGGGTCTCTGGAAAAAAAAATTTCAGCCCTCTGTTTCTAGGAATTTTTTTTGTGTTTTTGGATAGGTTATTAACTTTAAGGGTTCCTGTAACAACAATTCATGGGTTGCCTCCCACGCAGCGCTTCTTTTTCGTCATTAGCTTGACGTTCCGTAGCTTTCTCAAGTAGTCACAAATGGCACTAACCACCTCTCGGTTTGCCATGTCCCCATAGTAGTGCTTCAAACCGCTGACCGTTAACCTTGAATGCTTGGTCCGAATCATTCTCAAAAATTTCCACCGCTCCATGTGGAAACACAGTTTTGACAATAAAAGGTCCAGACCACCTTGATTCAACTTCCCAGGAAAAAGTCGGAGCCGAGAGTTGAATAAAAGAACTTGTTGCCCCGGCACAAATAACTTAGATGTAGCTTCCTATCGTGCCACCTCTTCACCTTTCCTTATACATTTTGTTATTCTCGTACGCTTGAAGTCGAAATTCATCAAGTTCATTAAGCTGAAGCATTCTTTTCTTACCAGCTGCATCTAAATCCAGGTTCAATTTCTTCAATGCCCAGTAGGCTTTATGCTCAAGCTCCGCCGGTAGATGACATCCCTTACCGTACACCAACTGAAATGGTGACAATCCAAGTGGAGTTTTGTATGCTGTTCTGTAAGCCCAAACCAGCTTCATCGAGCTTTAAAGACCATCCTTCCTTGACGGAACAAACAACCTTCTCTAGATATACGCTTTATCTCTCTGTTAGACACTTCCCGCTTGACCATTTGTTTGCGGATGATCGGCAGTAGCTACTCGATGATTCACATATATAACGCCTGCATCGTAGAAGTGAACTTACGGTTGCAAAAATGCGATCCTTCCATCACTTATGATTACCCGAGGTGTTCCAAACCTTGTGAAAATTTGCTTATGAAGAAAATTTAGTACTCTCTGGCCTTTGCATCATTTGTCGGTAAAGCTTTAACTTCGACCCATTTTTGAGACATAATCGACTGCCAGCAAGATTGTACTGATTATTGCAAGACGAGATAAAAGGCCCCATGAAATCGCTTTCCCCACACATCAAAGACCTCGACTTCAAGCATCACATTTAATGGCATCTCATCTTCCTTGACAAATTTCCCACTCTTTGGCAACGATCACACCTTAAAACAAACTGATGAGCATCCTTGAACAAAGTAGGCCAGAAAAAACCTGCTTGCAGAATACGAGCTGCCGTCTTCTCACCTCCATAGTGTCCACCATAAACCGTGGAATGGCAGTCTCGTAATATCCCCTCCGTCTCACAGAACGGGATACATCTCCTGATGATCTGGTCAGCTCCCTGTCTAAACAAATATGGTTCATCCCACATATACCACTTCACCTCATGCAGAAACTTCTTCTTTTGAGCGGATGTCAAATTAAGGCATTATATTGCTGACAGATAGTTTACAATATCTGCAAACCATGGTTCTTCCTCCTGAATTGCAAACAACTGCTCATCCGGAAAAGATTCATTGATTAACGTCCTATCTTGTGAAGTAGAATCGGGATTCTCCAACCTAGAGAGATGGTCAGCTACTTGATTCTCAGTACCTTTTCTATCTTTGATCTCTAACTCAAATTCCTGAAGTAAAAGCACCCAACGAATGAGTCTCGGCTTCGAATCCTTCTTAGAAACCAGATAGCGAATAGCTGCATGATCAGTGAATACTGTTACTTTCGTACCAAGCAGATAAGATCGAAATTTCTCAAAGCCAAAGACTATAGCCAAAAGCTCCTTCTCAGTAGTGGTGTAGTTCAATTGGGCACCATTTAAAGTCTTACTCGCATAGTAGACCACATGGAAGAGATTTTTCCTTGCGCTGTCCCAGAACTGCACCTACCGCATAATCACTCGCATCACACATCATCTCAAATGGTTCTGTCCAATCTGGTGCTGTAATACTGGTGCAGTGATCAAACTCTTCTTGAGAGTCTCGCTGCCAAACATCTCAAAGCAAAATTGCACAACGGCTTAGATATCTTTGAAAAGTCCTTGATGAATCGCCGATAAAACCCGCATGACCAAGAAAACTACGGATTCCTTTCACAGAATTAGGTGGGGGAAGATTTTCAATGACTCCCACCTTGGCCTTGTCCACTCCAGACCCTTGCTAGAGACCTTATGCCCAAGGATAATGCCTTCACGCACCATAAAATGACATTTCTCCCAATTAGCACCAAATTAGTTTCCACGCATCTTTTGAGTACGGCGCGCAGATTATTCAAACATTCATCATATGAGTGTCCAAAGACGGAGAAGTCATCCATGAACACTTCGACGTTATTTCCAATCATGTCAGAGAATATAGCCATCATACATCTCTGAAAGGTGGCCGTGGCGCCACATAACCCAAACGAAACTCTGCGAAAAGCAAATGTGCCAAATGGACAAGTGAAGGTAGTCTTTTCCTGATCCTCTGGTGCAATACAATCTGATTATACCCGGAATACCATCCAGACAAAAATCTCATGACCCGCCAATCTGTCAAGCATCTGATCAATAATGGAAGAGGGAAGTGATCCTTCCTTGTGGCTTTGTTCAATTTCTATAATCCATGCATACTCTCCATCCTGTAACTGTTCGATAGGGATGAGCTCATTCTTTTCATTTGCGACCACAGTGATACCTCCCTTCTTAGGTACACATTGTACGGGGCTCACCCACGAGCTGTCAGAAATAGGATAAATGATGCCTGCATCTAGCCATTTCAGAATTTCTTTCTTCACCACCTCCTTCAGATGGGATTCAGTCTTCGCTGCTGTTCCACAGTTGGCTTACTACCTTCCTCTAGCAGAATTTTATGCATACAATATGAAGGACTTATCCCTTGATGTCTGCTATGGTCCATCCTATAGCCGATTTGAATTCTCTCAAAATCCTAAGAGCTTGTCTTCCTCACTACCTGAAAGGTCAGATGAAATACAGGTAACGTAGATGAATCACCTAAAAAGCATACCTCAAGTGTTCAGGTAATGGTTGAGCTCCAAGGTAGTGCTTCCTCTATTGATGGTTTGAGCTTCCCTTCAGCTTCTTGAGGTCAGAAGTACCAAGATTCAAATGGTATGTCCAGCTTTCGCTTCCAGGAGAAGCGTTCAGATATTTTAATGCTCGTTGCTATC
>NW_027418983.1:0-140176 GCF_009905375.1 Apium graveolens
TCGCTAACTAAACGAAGTCTTCGAATTTGGGCTTCCTAACTCAATGTGCCTTTCCTAAATTATCCAAAACCTATTGACCCTCACTTGTGCCTTTTGTTCTACTGACCTTATACTATCTTACAACTATGGTGGTCGACCTAATACTCACTTCTAAGTGTCCTAAAACTATGCGATAAGTGAAAGTGCTCACTGGTGCAAATTTCAGAATGGTAACTAAGGTTTCTTGAGTGCATTAGACACTCTTAAACTACAAGTTTTTCTTCAAAATTTTTACACAAGACTTTCCTGACCTAAGGGCATCTCACAAGCTTGATGTGGCTCAAAGGCCTGGCTTGGGCCTTCTTGGGCCTAAGCTAAAAGTCCAAGGTTCCCCTGTTTTTTTCTGGGCAGAAAATGCCCTGACTTGAATTAACTTGTGACACGTGGTTCTAGCTCATATCCTATGAACTATGGTTGGAAAAACTTCTCTGACACACCCTCTAACTAAGGCCCAATTGGGCCTAATGAGGGCCTACCCATGACATGGCCAAATCTCCCTATTTCTAAGTTGTAACAAAACTGTCCCCTGCTGGACAGATTTTGTTATTCTACTTGTGCACCTAACCAAATGACATGCAAACCTCCAATCAACTCCTAAAACCTATTATATATTCCACATACTAACTTCTGGTGGCTTGGGCCTCAAAGTGCACATCAATGACATGGTCAAAACTCACTCTAAACCTCAGGGTACTAAACTGATTTTTCTGCAGAAACTATAACTCTCATTTTCCAAGGTTTTGACTTGACAAACCCAATTAACAACAACTAAATACTTAAACCAAGACCTATACTTGGTATTCTACTGAACTAACTCCCTTTTTCTCAAAATAACCTTGGTGAGATCATCCTTACCTAAGGTGCAACTATGGCAAAACGAAAGAGACTACTCTTAACAAATCGCAAATCTTCATGCTTTTGAAACAACAAGATATATATTTTTATAAAAGATAACCACAATTTATTACCATGCAACAAGAAGCATAAATCAATATTATCACATTATTCCTACTGAAATTAAGGCTCACTAACAAAATCTTTTCCAAATGATCAAAATCTTACAACAAACTAAGAGAATTCCACATGCATGCATGCCTTCGGGTTTTTCAAACCAAACAACATATTTTCTACATATATTCCATCTTAAAATTGACATGCAAGCCTAGCATAAGGTATACCTAGATGATCACTTAGCATGCAAGGAGTTTTATCAAATTTTCACCACAAAATTCAAGTCATTATCACATAAACATGCAAAAATTGAACAAAACAACAAGAATGATTTCAAGGACCATTCATTCGGCTCCCATATGGTCATGGCCGAATGAAATGGATGGAAATGGCCATTAAATCATCAAGAGTTTCCTTCTCAAGACTTGGCACTTATCCATTCATTGTAGTCCTCTCAAAAACAACCTTAAATCCATAAGAATCAAGATTGTATTTTGAGTTTCACTAAAACCTTTACATGCAACCCTTAAACTTAAACTTTCTACTCAAAACTCTTTGAAATATGAATGATCATGGTATGGAAGATAACATTTACTTGTATAAAGAGTAGAAGCTTGGTGGAGAAATGAAAAAAAATGGGGAGGGGTGGTTCTCGGCTAAAGGCCGAGAGTGAGAGAGAGAGAGCCGAGAGTGAGGGAGGAGGAGGGAGAGAAGAGTGAGTGTGGTGTGGGTGATGAGTAAAAATGATCATGACTTTGCTTGTCTTATGGTTTTTGTATTGGCAAAAGTGAGTGGAATTAGGAATTGACATGATTAGCCTTCCACTTGAACTTGGTTGAATTTGCATGCAAGGGTAAAGAAGGTATTTGGCTAGGAAATAAGAGTTAGTGGGGTGGTTATTGACTCTTTAGCCCTTTTGGAATGTATGGAAGGAATTTGCATGCAAGGATAACTATGGAATTTGCTAATTATATTTATAAAGATTTATTTTTATAAAATAAAACACAAGTTCAAAAATTATAAAATTTATACCATAAAATAACTTGGATTTTTAGAGATTTTATAAAGTCACTTTCAAAATTTGTGAACAAAATATCTTTTAAAAGAAAATTTCTCCAAGGCTTAGAATATTCCTTATAAATCAAAAGTAAAGGAAATAATTAAAATTTTGCTTTGAAAAAAATCATGTATTACACATAAAAATTTTATAATGCAGAAATTCTCGCTTACACAATCGTACAATAATTGAACATATTTTTATTCGGCTTTAATATTATACCAAATCCACAATTAATATTACACGAAAATGCCGGTCGTAACAAAACATACAAAATCGCATACATAACAGTCATGGAATATTGTATACATGTTATCATCATAAAACCAGTATACACATAAATGAATTAAACACTTTTCGCAAGTAGCTCTGATGCCATTGTTGGGTTTCGAGCACATAAACGCAACGGAAACAATAATTAAAAACGTGAAAAATCAGAGTTTTCGAAACCCAACGCAGGAACCATCCGAAAAACATATATTTATTTCGTAGATCAGATTGTTTACCTTAAGAAGCTTTACCAATTGGTTGAATAATGAAGATCCAAAGCTTGTTCAATCACCACGAATCCCGCTCTCGCGATCTACGCTCTATCAGTATCCACACGAATGCTTGAACGCAAGGATTGGATGTGTACTAGCACATGATCGTTTCTTCTTGCTCTCTCCATCTTCTCTCTTGGTGGCTAGGGTTTTAAAGTCTTGTATGCAAAATCAGCCACACAAGAGATATTATATAGAGAGTAGAAAAACGAATTATAACTCTTAACTAGTTATGAGTTATTATTAATTCGAAATTCCTATTTGTATTATAATTAAGTCTCACTTAATTATTTAATAAATAAATTTCATAATTAATATTAGTAAATTCGAATATCAATATTTATCTAATTAATTAAGTCATACTTAATTAATATTATAAATAATTCAAATTACTTTAATATAATTTAAATCCAATTTAAATTAAATAATCCTTCAAGCATTCTTAGTGTGTAACCCTATAGGTTATTATTACGTTGGCAACGAATTTTAAATCTAATTTAAAATCGTAAATAATGAGCGGCATCTAGTAATACATCATTGCTACCCAAGTAATAATAATTGAATCGGTGATCGATTAAACCTTTTGTGAATAATGTACAATATAATATAATCCCTTTAACCAAATATTATAGATTAAACTAGAGGCATGCAATGTGTCATCCTCATCATAGGTTAATCCAAGTTTCCTTGATCAATGAGTAGACTATCATATCAAATCAACATTTAAGCGTGGCCAGGCATTTCATAGTCTAGCTCATACAAGAGGCCAATAATATCACTCCTAAAATAGGAGGGTTAAATCCCATCTAGATCATTCATATTTCTCATACGATTCATAATATCCCAATGTCCATTTTTATCATTACCTAGTCAAGGATAAATTTTAATGGAATCAATGTATATTAATTTCATATAGAAATATAATGACTTCCTGTCTAAGAACCATTACATCATTATCACTATGAAAATTACTTATGACACAACAGACATGTAGAATCTCACATTGGGTCTATCCAGCACCATGTACATATATATATGCCTGTGTTTTTGACTTTAGTATCACTATACATATGATCAATAAGACGTGATCATCAGTCAACAAACACACCAGTCTTAATGCATTATTATTGTCCCTTAATAATAATACTCGACTAGGGACCTTTAGGAATATTGATACTTTTCTCATAATCTCATTTCTAAGTCACGTACTTAGAGATATAGAATTGCATATCATATTCCAAGGACATTTATTAATCTATCATTTATATCGCAGTAAATTAAGAATTAATAAATTATAAAGGGAATAATCGATAGAACATAAATATTATTAATCCTAATGTCTTAAACTAAAACATCATGGTGTTTTCTCTAGGGCACAAACACTAACATCTCATTTGAGAAACTCCCTATAATGATATATACATGTTTTGTGTTTGTTCTTATTATAAGAATCGTATTTGATATGATTCTGAATTGGATGCAGCGGATTTGCTGAAATCTGTGTCTGGTGTCCGATTTTGGCGAACAAATATGATATTTCATATGAAATAGAGCGTCTGAACCAAACTGATAGCAAAAGATATCAACGACCGATTAGTAAGGCGTTTGAGGTCGTTTAGGCCCCGTAATCTGCTATTTAATGTTATCAGATTTAATTTTGAATTTTGATTTTGGCATATTTTGTTTTTATGATTAGATCATGATGGGTATGATATGTTAAGATCATATTATGTGTTTTAACATGTTCTTATATGTTAATTGAGCATGGTGGATGGTTATGACTTATGATCTTAGGTTAATGGTTTTGGTTTTTTAAATACGGCTTGCATGTCGTTCGATCTTGTAATTATTAAATCTCGAATGCAACTCGAGTTCTTATTGTAAGTACATTAGATTAGTTTTTATTTTTCATTCGTGTAATGTACATGAAGAGATGAAGATTTGAAGATAAAGGAAGGGTAATCTCACATGGAGGTCATCCAAGGAAGCAATACAAAAAAAAAGACATATAATAGTTAGCTTGTATTTATTTTTCACCTTTGATTGACCTAGATCTTTATCATTAGCTTGATGAAGATCAAATAGTATGAAGGCATAACCAACCACGTTTATTTATTGCACTTTACATATATATGCACATATGATGAATGTATGTGTAAAGTAGTTTATAAAGATGCATGCTAAATTAGATTTAAGATGTATGTATTAGATACGACACTAAGCCATGCTTGCTAAACAAGATAAAATTTGTAATGACTCAAGATTTTAAAATGAACAAACGATTATGAGATTCTCGTATTTATGAAACACGGAATAAAATACAAATTTTCTTTATTTCTAACATGGAGCGATTTTGTCAAAAGCGAATTCATTGAACTTTTAAGGTTGTGGGTTTTAAGCGAGACCGTTGTGACTCGCTCACTACCTGGAAATTAAAACATTGAAAAATATTGATTTGAAGTATTTTATTCAAGGAAAAATTGGGAATCTCTTTATGATGGGATCATGATTGTTTTAAAATTAACAAAACCCTAAAGTTAATATTAAGTTGATCGTATGCCTTCCAATGAGTCCAATGCGTTAACCCCTATATCAACAAGGAGTGGGTTCGCCAAAGTGAAGTACTCCCATCTATCGTGGGAGATGTGTTGAAGTATATTGATACTTTTTGACATTAGGTTTTACTTAACTAAGTTACCACAATAGGATTGTGAACTTAGAGGCATAGAGTTTGGCGAGATTTATTAGATAAATATGAACAAATGTTGTTCCACCAAGTTATCCAAGAGTTATATAGTTGATATAATTTACAAACATTGTCTACCTAAATAATTATGTTTTAGGAGAAAAGCCAAAGCTGACCTAACGCATGGTGAAATATGGATCTTGGCTCACTAGAAAGGATATAAAAGATATTCTTTCCAAATTAATAGTTAGGGCTATTGATTTGATAAATATAGTGGGAGATATATATTGTGAATATATATATATATATGAATAATCACTTAAACGTAATTTAATGATCATCTATAGACTAAGTCATTTTATGCACTTTAATATTGTAGATATAAAATGACAAATAACACAAATAATTTCTCTATGTAATAGTTCTTGAGAAGGACAAGCTGACATGAAATAATTTCCTTGCTTGACATGGCAACTTGAGGATTGTCCTCAGGTTCAAGGATGTCACTCAAACCCCTCCCTTATTTCTTCTAGCTGAGAACGAAACATGTGCTGAATAAAATGCTTACTAGAAGCAAATTGATTATGAAACTGATGTTTCATGTCTCATGCTTATAATTATGAGTGTTGAGCTTTAGAAACAATAAGAGCATAATGATGTTTATGATATGATTGAGCACCTTCAAAGGATGTTTGAAAGATAGGCTCGTCAGAAAGATTTGACAATAATAAGGCACCATACTTTTGCATTAATGGGAGAATGATATCATGTTGGACCACATGTTCTAAAGATAATAGATGTATGTACCTTGATATTTTGGGTTTCAAGAATAGTCTAGAGACTCATCTTGATTTGATCAAACAATCTTTGAACAACTTATATTCTTAGTTTGTTAAGAACAAAATGAATTAGATAGACTGAACACTCATTAGGTTGTTAAGCATGTTTAGAACTGCTGAAAATAACACGGTAAAAGCATGAATTACGTCCATATTGATGATGTACACATGGAATGAAATTGGGAAAGGAAAGTGGACAGGTAAGCTGTAGATTTGATCTTATTCGGTGCCAAACCAAAGTCCAATCCCAAAGGGCTTTTGAAGACTGATAGTGGTGTTGCCAAAGGAGATAATTGTCACTTCTGTGGAAATAACTAGATGATTGGAAGTTAAATTGTCGAGCTTGTTTGGAAGATCTGAAGAAGAAGACTAGTAATGGTCAAGCTTCAGGTATCATGTCAGAATTGGAGCAAAAGTTGTTGCTCAGTTGAAGGAACTCGATACCTAATTTTGCCCATAAGGCGAGATTGAGAACTTGATAAATTGTTACTATGTTCCTGCCTTTAGCGGGCACAATAAATCAGTTTCTTGTCAGGACAAGAAAGGTTTTCATTTTAATTAAGTAAATAATAGTTGTTTATTCTATTTTAATGATAAGGCTTATAATTTTGCATAATTAGTTAGAAATTTATATGTTCTAAGATGAATCATATCATACATTACCTCTAGCATTGTCGTTAAGCCATATTAATGAGAAACACATTTCCGAGTTACATATAGATGGATACTTGGATAAGTTTGATTTTGAATAATACGGAAGATACAAATCTGATTCTTTTGAAATGTTCAAAGAATATAAGGCTGAAGTAGAAAAACAAACAGATGAAAGTATAAAAGTTCTACGATCAGATCGTGGAGGAGAATACTTAAGCCTCAATTTCAAGTGTTTCTTAAAGGAGTGTGATAGTGTATCATAACTTACTCCTTCTAGAATACCTCAATAGAATAGAGATTATGAGAGGATAAATCGTAGCTTGTTGGAGATAGTACGATCGATGATGAGTCAAGCAGATCTTCCATTCAGTTTCTGGGGTTATGCTCTAACTGCATATACACTTAACCAAGTTTCGACTAAAGCGGTTTAAAATACTCCGTATGAGATATAGAGTGATAAATGTCATAGCATGTCATTTATGAAAATTTGGGGACGTGAAGCGTTTGTAAAATGTTTAGCCTATGACAAGCTTGGACCAAAATTAGATAGATGTTATTTTGTAGGATACCCAAGTGAGACTAGGGTATAGTTTTTATAATTCTTCTGAGAACAAAGTGTTTGTTGCACGGGCCGTTGTATTTCTTAATGGAGAACTACTTTCTAAGAAAATCAGGGGGAGGATAATACATCTCGATGAAGATCGAGAATCATATGATAACATAGAACCAGAGTTGGAATACGACCAGGATGTATATTAAAATGTTAAAATTAATCATGTCCAAGAAACATAAGTTATTCGTAGATCTAGTAGGATTCATCTTAAGTCTGGGAGAAATTATGGATTTCTTTTGACTCAAAATGGTGATGTGATGCTTACGGATAATGATAAACCTCTCACCTACCAAGATGCTATGAACCGTCCAGACTCCGAGAGATGGCTGAAGGCCATAAAATCCGAGATGGAATCCATGTATCAAAATAAAGTATTGATTTTACTTGATCCACTCAAAGGGGTGAAACCTGTAGGGTGCAAGTGGGTTTTCAAGAAGAAAACTGACATGGATGGTAAAGTACAGACCTATAAGGTGCGACTAGTGGAAAAAAGTTTCAAACAAATTCATGGTATAACCTATAATGAGACTTTTTCACCAGTTTCTATGGTCAAGTCCATCAAGATTTTGTTAGCAATAGTTGCTTACTTTGACTATGAGATTTGGCAAATGGATGTCAAAACTACTTTCTTATATGGGAGCCTTGAAGAGGATGTATACATGATACAACCTGAGGGTTTTGTCGATCCAAAGTTTTCTAAGATAGTTTTTAATTTGCTTCTATCTATTTATAGATTGAATCAAGCCTCAAGGAGAATGAATATTCATTTTGATAAAACGGTCAAAGAGTTTGGCTTTATTCAAAACAAAGATGAACCAAGTGTTTGCAAGAAGGTTAGTGGGAGCCAAGTGACATTCCTAGTATTATATGTAGATGACATATAACAAATATGAAATGATATACTTTCTCTACAGGCTGTTAAGACTTGGTTGAGAAATAGTTTCTCGATGAAAGACATAGGCGATGCTACCAATATATTAGCGATCAAGATCTATAGAAATAGATTGAAGAGATTAATCGACCTAGTCGGAGTACATACATTGATAAAGTATTACATCATTTTATGATGCAAGAGACAAAGAAATGATATGTTTCTATATCTCATGGAATAGTGATCTCAAAAGATAATTGCCCCTAAATAATTAGATGATAAGGGTCATTTGAGAAAGTTTCAGATGCGTCAGCAATTGGATCTATAATGTGTACAATGATATGTATTTATCCTAATATTTCATATGCTTTGAGCATGATGATTAGATACCATTCTAATACAGGTGAGGGTCATTGGATAGTTTTCAAGAATATTCTTAAGTACTTAAAGAGGACTAAAGATTTATTTTTGGTGTATGGAGAAGATAGGGAATTGGTAGTAAAGGGTTACACTGATACTAGTTTCTGAACCTAATTTCTGGATAGACAAGGATGATTATGTGTCTATGTCTGGTTTGTGTTTTGTCTAAATATAACTGATGTTAGCTTGAATAGTTCACAGCAAGAACATTGATGCTTCTATGGAAGCCAAAAATATTGATGCTTTCGAAACAGGCAAAAAGACTATTTAGGCATGTCCTTAAGCGATATCACCTTATTAATGATATTAATGATCAAGGAGATATAAATGTAAAGCGCATAATAATGATAGTGTTGCAGACCCACTGACTAAAGATTTGTCACTGCAAAAGCACGATGGTCATACTAGTTCCATGAGTATTAGATACATGGGTAGTTGGCTCTAATGCAAGTGGGAGATTGTTAGTGTTTGTGCCCTAGAGACAATACTATGATGTTTTAGTTCAAGATATTTAGATTTTTAATGTTTATGCTCTATCGATTATTCCCTTTATAATTTATTAATTCTTAATTTACTGTTATATAAATGTTAGATAATAAATGTCCTTGGAATATGATCTGCAATTTCTATATCTCTAAGTACGTGAGTTAGAAATGAGATTATGAGAATAGTATCAATATTCCTGAAGGTCCCTCGTCGAGTATTATTATTAAGTGACAAAAATAATGCATTAAGACTGGTATGTTTGTTGACTGATGATCACATCTCATTGATCATAGGTATGGTAATACTAAAGTCAAAAACACGGGCATATGTAAATGTACTGTAACATCCCAAATCCGGGGTCAAGATTTGGTGTCACTAAACCATCTTTACATAAAATAAAATAATAAGAAAATAACCCCTCGAATCCGGATCGTTTACAGGTTATGGTATGAAACAAGAATCTAACCTTCCACTATTTACAACAACTAAAATAAAAACGTAAATACCTTTGAACTACTGCTCGTATCATATTCTTCTAACTTCTTCAAACTCTCGCAGCGGAAATTTCTCTAACTTCTGCTGTCTATCAAAGCTATTCACTTCTATCCTTATCTGTTTCTGGAAGAAATAAGAATTGACAAAGCAAGATTGAGCCAAAAATGCCCAGCAAGTATATATTTTAAGTTTCAAACATTAATATCAAAGAAAAACTACCAGACAAAATCTCTGAAATATTTTGAAGAGCGAAACACGAAATCATTTAAAGGATATACTTTATCAACTTAAAAATCAATTTGATTTGCATTTCTATAAATCACATAGGGAATAACGACATTTTTGTAAGAGCTTCAGAGATCGCGTGTTTTCAAAATAGCTTCCAGTAACACTTCATACTTGAGCAACAAATGCAATAACTATTCATAAAACGACATTCAAGAAATTCCTAACTATTCAGTATCCATCATTATCGACTAAGTTTCCATAGACTTAGCCTGCTAAACCAGCCTGATAAGGACGGGTTAAATAATTAAGAAGATCTCAAATCTCGGGTCTTCCGTCTAAAACCTACAGGGTTGAAATACCCTAATTCAGATAACCGCTTAAGCTTAACATCAAATCGTTATCTTATTTTACCCATACGATTTCATAACCAAATTGTCACACCCCAACTTAAACAGCAAATTAAATACAACTATTACAACATTTAATAATAAATAAACATACCCAAATCCAAGATCTTACAGTTTAGGGTTTGGAACAGCCCAACACTACCATCTATTACAACTGATTTTAAATACCGAGTCCTCACACAAACTACTATCACTTATTCTACCTGAGCTCGATCATAGGCATCAGCATCACAGGTCTTACGGGCAGTCTGCTTGAATCTAACCATAGCTGCTAGCTGTAATATTAGGGTAAAGCAATGAGTGAGCCAAATGCTCAACAAGTGCTAAACAATACGATATAAAACATAAATCGAGATATATATTAAAGAATGTCAATGGGAGGACATGACCAATGATAATGAGAGATAAAACTTTGGGTGATGGCATCATTTTATTGGTATAAAAAAAATCATATCTTAATCAAAATTATTTTATGACGCTAATGATTACAGCCGGTGATCAGCCGCGAAGTAATCCCGAACCTCGCTGGGTTCTAAAACATTAATGGGAATCCCTAGGCAACTTTTAAGCCTAATATAAGTGTGGAAAGGACTCGCGTCTCAGTCCAGATCAACTATTCAAAGAAAACATTTATCCCCCTTTGGGACTGAAAACCCACATTTTATTTATTTCAAAAACTGATGCCGATTCATAACAAAATCTCTTTTATAGTAAACATTTTTTATCAAGGGATTATAGATCAACTCGAAACACGGGAAATATGGTACTGAATCTCAGGGCCATGATTCACAAAACTATACTCTATTAAAGTAACTGAATGGTTTTCATATATCAAAGATTGGACAAGGGGATTTAGTGAGGCTATTGGATATTATAAAAGGGTAATGCCAAATTGGGCTTAAAGCAATGGTTTCTCATCAGGGTTCAAGTGCTGGATCATCAAGAAGATAAGCTTCATGAATACTAAAGGTGTTAAGGTATGCAGAAATGATCTTTAACTCAGGATATATCAGAATTGTCAAGCTTCAGGATAAGAAAGAGGGGTATCAATCAATGAGAAATCACTTTGATAAGTATCTGGCTTTTAGGGTTCAAGGTAATGTTCTATAGGGGTTCAAGTATCAGGATGAGATATCAATACTTAGGAATCATCAACATGTTAATCAAGAGAATCAACCAAGAGTTATAACTACCCTTTCTTTTATCCTGGCATTCGAATTACTTTAATATACTATAATGATAAGACCACTTTGCAATACGTACTCGAGGGTTCATGGAATTTTTATATAATTCAAAGATAAACATAAGATACGCTTGATTTAATATATCAAATGACACAGGATAGTTGCAGCAATGTATGAACTATTAGCAGTAAATATGAAGGACAAGTTGAATCACTTGCCTTGAGAAAGGCTGGTCTGGTCTGACTGATAGGAGCCACTGGAGCTTCACTCGACCTTTATGGAAAGTTTTCCCTCGTCTCGAGATCCTACATAAATAATAATAATCCTTATTATAATATATTCTCACCAACTTAACCTATTTACAACCCGAATTTAAACACGGATGGCACTTAGGCCTATATGCACTTAATTTATATTCACCTTTAATTTATAGTTGCACACACATAGCCACATAATCACATATCATATATTAATACCAAATAACACCATATACACCATAATACAACACTAGGCTTGGATGATCTCGATCCCCCAACTTAAGTCACTCGGTCGCTAAACTAGACAAAGTCTTCTAATTTTGGCTTCCTAACTCGATATGCCTTTACTAAAATATCCAAGACCTATTGACCCTCGCTTGTGCCTTTTATTCTAATGACCTTATATTATCTTACAACTATGGTGGTTAACCAAGACCTCACTCCTAAGTGTTCTAAAACTATGTGATGAATGAAAGTGTTCACTGGTGCAAATTTTAGAATGACATCTATGGTTTCTTGAGTGTATTTGACACCCTTAAACTATAGGTTTTCCTTCAAAACTCTTACACAAGACTCTTCTGACCTAAGGGCATCTCCCAAACTTGATGTGGCTCAAGGGCCTGGCTTGGGCCTTCTTGGGCCTAAGCTCAAAGTCCATGGTTCCCCTATTTTCCTGGGCAGAAAACACCCTAACTTGAATTAACTTGGAACACATGGTTCTAACTCATATCCTATGAACTATGGTTGGAAAAACTTCTCTGACACTCCCTCTAACTAAGGCCCAACAAGGCCTAATGAGGGCCTACCCATGACATGGTCAAATCTCCCTATTTCTAAGTTGCAACAAAACTGTCCCCTGCTGGACAGATTTTGTTATTCTACTTGTGCACCTAACCAAATGACATGAAAACCTCCAACCAACACCTAAAACCTTTTATATACTCCCAATACTAACTTCTGGTGGCTTGGGCCTCAAAGTGCACATCAATGACATGGTCAAAACTCACTCTAAACCTCAGGTACTAAACTGATTTTCTGCAGAAATTATAACTCTCCTTTCTCCAAGGTTTTGACTTGATAAACTCAACCACCAACAACCCAATACCCAAACCAAGACTTAAACATGGTGATATACTAAACTAAATCCCTTATTCTCAAAATAATCTTGGTGGAGATCATCCTTACCTAAGGTGCAATCATGCAAAAGAAACCACATTTCACAACTCATAAATCATCAAGTTTTTGAAACAACAAGTTATGGATTTTATAAAAGATATACACGACTTATTACCATGCATCAAGAAGCATTAATCAATATTAACACATTATTCCTACTGAAATTAAAGCTTACTAATAAAATCTTTCCAAATGATCAAAATCTTATAACATTCTAAGTGAAATCCACATGCATGCATGTCTTCGAGTTTTGCAAGCCAAACAACATGTTTTCTAAATATGTTTTACCAAGAAATTTACATGCAAGCCTAACATGAGCTATATCTAGATCATCACTTAGCATGCAAGGAGTTTCATCAAATTTTTACTACAAAATTCAAGTCATTATCACATAAACATGCAAAAATTGAACAAAGCAACAAGAATGGTCTCAAGAACCATTCATTCGGCTCCCCTATGGTCATGGCCGAATGAAATGGAAGGGAATGGCCATTTAACATTAAGAGTTTCCTTCTCAAGATTTGGCACTTCACCATTCCTTGTAGTCCTCTCAAAAACAACCTTAAACTCACAAGAATCAAGGTTGTACTTTGAGTTTCAACTAAAACCTTAACATGCAACCTTAAAACTTAAACTTTCTACTCAAAACTCTTTGAAATATATGTGATCATGGTATGGGAAGTAACATTTACTTGTGTAGGAGGTGGGAACTTGATTGAAAAAGAAATAAAATGGGGAGGGGGGTGGTTTCGGCTGAAAAGCCGAGAGTGAAGGGGTAGGAGCCGAGAGTGAGAGAGAGGATGGAGAGAAGAAAGAGTGTGGTGTGGGTGATATGTGAAATGATCATGTCTTTTACTTGTTTTATGGTTTTTGTTTTGACAAATGTGAGTGGGAATAGGAATTGACATGACTACCCTTCCACTTATACTTGGATCATTTTGCATGCAAGGGTAAAGGAGGAATTTAGCTAGAAAAATAAGAGTTAGTGGGGTGGTAATTGTCTCTTTAGCCGTTTTGGATTGAATAGAAAGGATTTGCATACAAGGACAACTATATCATTTGCTAATTATAACAATTAACATTTATAAAGATTTATTTTTGTAAAATAAAACACAAGTTCAAAAATTATAAAATTAATACCATAAAATAATTTGGATTTTTAGAAATTTTATAAAACTACTTTTGAAATTTGTGAACAAAATAACTTTTAAAGAGAAATTTATTCAAGGTTTAAAATATTCCTTATAAATCAAAAATGAAAGAAATAAATAAACTTTTGCTTTGAAAATTCATATACCACATAACGAAAGTTTAAGACGCAGAGTTCTCATTCACACAAGCATACAATAGTTGCATATATTGGCATTCGGCTTTTAAAGTTGTACTAAATTTACAATTAATATTACACAGAAATGCCGGTTGTAACATCCTCTCCCCCTTAAGGGATTCTGTCCCCAGAATCTAAGAGAACAGATGAGGATACCGGGAACGCATATCAGACTCTAACTCCCAAGTCGATTCTTCGACCTTAGGATTCCTCCAAAGTACTTTTACTAACTTTACTGACTTATTTCTAAGACTTTTCTCTTGCCAATCGAGTATTTTGACCGGTTGCTTCACAAATGACAGGTCTGCCTGAATTTCTACTGGTTCATATTCTATTACATGGCTAGCGTCAGGATTGTACTTCTTAAGCAATGACACATGGAACACATTATGCACGTGCTGATACTGAGGTGGTAAGGCCAACTCGTAGGCCACCTTCCCTACTTGACTCAAAATTTCAAAAGGACCTATGTATCTAGGTGCTAACTTCCCTTTCTTGCCAAATCTAGACAACCCTTTTCTAGGTGACACCTTCAACAAAATAGCTTCGCCAATTTGGAATTGAACATCCTTACGTGCCGGATCCGCATACTTCCTCTGTCTATCTTGAGTAGCAAGTAGCCTTTTCTGAATTAACTTGATTGAGTCATGCAATTATTGTACAAATTCCGAGCCGAGAATCCTTCATTCTCCTACTTCATCCCAACTTGTTGGTGATCTACATTTTTGCCCATACAAAGCTTCATATGGTGGCATGCCGATACTGGAATGATAGCTATTGTTGTAAGAGAATTCAATCAACGGCAAGTGGTCATCCCAACTTCCTGCAAAATCGATTGCACAACTGCGCAACATGTCTTCGATTGTTTGAATTGTCCTTTCACTTTGTCCATCAGTCTGCCGGTGGTACGCCGTGCTCATATTCAATTTCGTGCCAAGACATTCTTGAAATTTCTTCCAAAATCTCGAGTTAAATCGGGGATCTCTGTTTGAAACTATTGATACAGGTACTCCATGCCTTAGTATGATTTCGCGCGCATACAGATGAACCAATTTGTCTAATGACGATTTCTCGTTAATTGGAAGGAAATGCGCTGACTTTGTAAGACGGTCAACTATAACCCATATAGCGTCATGCCCGGATTTCGTTCGTGGTAGTCCTACTATAAAGTCCATAGCGATATTTTCCCATTTCCATTTTGGAATCTTTAAGGGCTAAATTAATCCGCTTGGTCGTTGATGTTCTACCTTCACTTTCTGACAAGTATAACACTTCGCAACCCATTCCGCTACGTCTCGCTTCATATTTGGCCACCAAAAGTTTTTCTTTAAGTCCCGATACATCTTGGTACTTCCCGGGTGGATTGAAAATTTCGAATTGTGGGCTTCGTGTAGAATCTCATTCTCTATTTCAGGTACATGAGGAATCCATATTCCGGAAGAAAACCTTAGTATCCCTTGCTCATCCCTTTGAGTATTAATCTCCTCTCCAGATAACTGATTCTTCTCTTTCTTCATTACTTCTTCTTGACATTTCTTTATCTTTTCCACTAATGTTGGCTGAAAAGTCATTGCACGACAAACTTCTTCAACTTTTCTACAATCACAAAGTTCTAGTTCAAATCTCTTAATTTCTTCAGATAATTCCTTTGATGTTGTCATCATATTCAGTCTCTCCTTCCTACTTAGAGCATCGGCCACAACATTCGCCTTTCCAGGATGGTAATTTATCGAACAGTCATAGTCCTTGATCAATTCCAGCCATCTCCTCTGCCTCATATTGAGCTCCTTCTGAGTGAAAATGTACTTTAAACTCTTGTGATCCGTGTAGATTTCACACTTTTCTCCGTAGAGGTAATGTCTCCAAATCTTAAGTGCGAACACTATGGCGGCTAGTTCCAAGTCATGCGTCGAGTACTTCAAGTCATGCGGTTTCAACTGTCTTGACGCATACACGATCACCTTACTGTGTTGCATTAATACACAACCCAATCCCTTATGTGAAGCGTCGCTGAATATCACAAAGTTTCCTTGGTCATCTGGAAGTACTAACACCGGAGCTGTTACCAATCTCTGCTTCAACTCTTGAAAGCTATCCTCACATTCTGCACTCCATTCAAACTTTTGATTCTTTCTGGTTAACTTGGTCAATGGCGTGGCGACTTTCGAAAAATCCTTGATGAACCTTCTATAGTATCCTGCCAACCCTAGAAAACTTCACACTTCCGTAGGAGTCTTTGGCCTCTCCCAACTCATAATTGCCTCAATCTTTGCCGGATCCACTTTAACTCCTTCATTTCCAATGACATGCCCCAAAAATTGAACTTCCTTTAACCAAAACTCACATTTGGTAAACTGGGCATACAACTTCTCTTGACGAAGTATCTCCAATGCTATCCAGAGGTGCTGTTTATGTTCTTCTTCTGACTTAGAATAAATAAGAATGTCATCAATGAATACCACGACAAACTTGTCCAAATACTTCCTAAATACTCGATTCATCAGATCCATAAATGCGGCCGGGGCGTTGGTCAATCCAAACGGCATTACTAGGAATTCATAATGCCCATATATGGTCCTAAATGTTGTCTTGGGAATATCTTCTTCTTTGATCTTTAATTGATGGTATCCCGATCTCAAGTCAATCTTTGAAAAGCACTTTGCTCCTTTCAGCTGATCAAAAAGGTCATCTATTCTTGGTAGCGGGTAGCGGTTCTTGATCGTTACCTTATTCAACTCTCGATAATCTATGCATAGTCGCATACTCCCATCTTTCTTCTTGACAAACAGAACAGGTGCTCCCCATGGCGACGTACTTGGCCGTATCACTCCTTTATCTAACAATTCTTGTAGCTGGCTCGCCAACTCTTTCATTTCTGCTGGTGCCATCCTATATGGGGCCTTTAAAACTGGTTACGTGCCTGGAGCAAGGTTGATCTCAAACTCGATTTGTCGATCTGGTGGTAAGCCTGGTAGTTCGTCTGGAAACACATCGGGAAACTCGTTAACTACAGGGATATCTTCTATGTTGGGGTTGCCCTTTTCTGAATCCACTATATATGCTAGGAAAGACTCACAACCTTTTCTAAGCAGCTTCTTAGCCTTAACGATTGTGAGAAATAGTTGTTCTTGCCTCTGCCCCTTAAATACTACCTTCTCTCCACTCTTCGCCTTTAAATACACTTTCTTGGTCTTACAATTTATCTGAGCGTTATTTTCTCCTAACCAATCCATGCCTAAAATTATATCAAACTCTCCCAACTTGAAGAGTATCAAGTCGGCTGAAAACTTATACCCCGAAATATCAATTTCACACTTCAGACAGAATTGATTCACAGGAATCTTCTCTTGGTTCGCAATTACCACATTTACTACCTCGCTCATAATCATTTTATCACATTGAAGCTTATCTACAAAAGTTTCTGATATGAAAGATCTTGTTGCTCCCGAATCAATCAATACTTTAGCTTTGACATTATTGAGTAAAAGTGTACCTGCTATCACCTCAGAATTCTGAACAACATCCTTCATCTTCAGATCAAATGTCCTTGTTGTTGCTTGCGGGGTTGGTGTAGGTGGTGGAGGTAATGCCAATACCTCAACTGGCACGCTCGCACTGGTGTTTGCCACATTCATCAGAGCTTTGACTGGTCCGGTTGCCTTGCACTCCCTAGCTATGTGTCCAGTTTTCCCACACTTGTAGCACGTAACTCATGGCTTCGGCAACTTGCACTCATTCACCAAATGTCCCTTCTGATTGCACCTATAGCATGTCATGCTCAACTTATTACACACTCCGGGGTGCCTTCTTCCACAGTGCTTGCATTCGGGTCTCTAGAATCTGTTTTCTCCAACTTGTCCTTGGCTTGCCTGGTTGTTCCCCTTTGATTCTTGCCTTTTTCCCAAATTTCCCTTCTTTTGAAAATTTCCGCCCTTCTGGAATCCGATCCTCTTTATATTCCGATCTTGTGAACTTCCCGCTTCAGACTTTTCTCTATAAAATGGAACCTTCCTCTTCTTGTTGTCCCTCTCCTTCCTTGACTGCATCCCATTATTCTCAATCAGAGCAGCTTTCTGAACTACTCCCGCATAAGTTTCAAGCTCAAACATCGCCACTCTATCTCTGATCCAAGGCTCCAATCTTTGTTGAAATTTCTTCGCTTTTTCCTCCTCGGTGCTGGTATACTTTGTCACAAACCTTGACAACTCCGTGAACTTCTTCTCATACTCCAGTACAGTCATGTTCCCTTGCTTCAGCTCCAAAAATTTAAGCTCCATCTGATTCTGCATGTACTTAGGGTAATACTTGTCCAGAAATACCTTCTTAAATCTCTCCCAAGAAACCTGTTGAGTTGCTTCCATAGCTTTTACTGATTCCCACCAATAGATGACTCCGCCCTTCAAGAAGTAAGTAGCATACGGCGTCTTCTGATCGTCTCCTACCTGTACCAACTCAAAAGCCCTTTCCATCTCCTTGATCCATGTGTTAACTATTACTGGATCAGTGGTATCATGAAATGCAGGTGGATTCACTTTCTGAAAAGCCTTGAAAGTGACAATTTGTCTAGGTGGTACTGGTGGTTCAGGTGGTTGGTATGGTTCACGGTTATCTTGGTTTTTAATTCGATGTTGAAGAGTTAGTTGTTGTTGGGCTATAGCATTGGTTTGCTGTTGCAAAGTTTCCACTAGTCGAAGAATATTTGGGTCTGTGGTGGATGTGGTTGTTGGGTTCTTCTTTTTGGGAGGCATGATCCTGAAATAAGAGTTATGTCAAAACAGATATGAATAATAAAACAATTCGAGGGTATCGCATGGCATTCTTATTTACATGTGAGGTCAGGTTTCAAATTAAGCAGATATGATGATGCATATAAAAGCATATAATAACAGTTGAGAGCAATTGGAACAATAGAGCATGATTATTGAAATTTAAAGGTCACAATACATGGGATTAGAACAAAGTCTGATTCTAGGATCAACAGGCTTATTTAAAGGAAATAACGGAAACAACTGGGAAATTCTACGGAGTCTGATAGTACAACAACATGAAAGGTAAATGGAAAGAACTAAGGCTCCACTCCATCTGAACGGGGCTTGGTTGTCTTTTCCTCTCGAAGTGTCTTCACAATGCTTTGGAGCTCATCCGCCACCATCTGAATGACATACTGGCTGGTGCGGTTTCGGTGCGCTGGCATCTCCTCAAGCTTAGTGTTGACGTACTGAACCAAGGTCTCAAGTCTCGCAGTCATCTGCTCCTTGGGCTTCCCTCCGTAGTTTCGGTTTTCCGGGTACACGTTCTTCAGTCGGTCTATCAGTCGGTCGTACTTTCCCTAAAGCATGTCAAACTCGCGCCTCAACTCAGCATACACGGTGAAAGTAATAGTGTCGTCCGAACCAGAGAATAACGAGGAATGCGCCCTTTGCTGACAAACCAATAAGAGGAGTATTGATAATAAACTTACTTAACCTACTCTCTCGCATATTATCTATAACCTACACATATACCCTTTAACCTATTTGGACTGTCCAGGGACTCTAAACCGTAGCTCTGATACCAAAACCTGTCACACCCCAACTTAAACAACAAATTAAATATAACTATTATAATATTTAATAATAAATAAACATACCCAAATCCAAGATCTTACAGTTTAGGGTTTGGAACAGCCCAACACTACCATCTATTACAACTGATTTTAAATACCGAGTCCTCACACAAACTACTATCACTTATTCTACCTGAGCTCGATCATAGGCATCAGCATCACAGGTCTTACGGGCAGTCTGCTTGAATCTAACCATAGCTGCTAGCTGTAATATCAGGGTAAAGCAAGGAGTGAGCCAAATGCTCAACAAGTGCTAAACAATACGATACAAAACATAAATCGAGATATATATTAAAGAATGTCAATGGGAGGACATGACCAATGATAATGAGAGATAAAACTTTGGGTGATGGCATCATTTTGTTGGTATGAAAAAAAATCATATCTTAATCAAAATTATTTTATAACGCTACAGATTTTATAAAACATTAATGGGAATCCCTAGGAAACTTTTAAGCCTAATATAAGTGTGGAAAGGACTCGCCTCTCAGTCCAGATCCACTATTCAAAGAAAACATTTATCCCCCTTTGGGACTGAAAACCCACATTTTATTTATTTCAAAAACTGATGCCGATTCATAACAAAATCTCTTTTATAGTAAACATTTTTTATCAAGGGATTATAGATCAACTCGAAACACGGGAAATATGGTACTGAATCTCAGGGCCATGATTTACAAAACTATACTCTATTAAAGTAACTTAATGGTTTTCATATATCAAAGATTGGACAAGGGGATTTAGTGAGGCTATTGGATATTATAAAAGGGTAATGCCAAATTGGGCTTAAAGCAATGGTTTCTCATCAAGGTTCAAGTGCTGGATCATCAAGAAGATAAGCTTCATGAATACTAAAGGTGTTAAGGTATGCAGAAATGATCTTTAACTCAGGATATATCAGAATTGTCAAGCTTCAGGATAAGAAAGAGGGGTATCAATCAATGAGGAATCACTTTGATAAGTATCTGGCTTTTAGGGTTCAAGGTAATGTTCTATAGGGGTTCAAGTATCAGGATGAGATATCAATACTTAGGAATCATCAGCATGTTAATCAAGAGAATCAACCAAGAGTTATAACTACCCTTTCTTTTATCCTGGCATTCGAATTACTTTAATATACTATCATGATAAGACCACTTTGCAATACGTACTCGAGGGTTCATGGAATTTTTATATAATTCAAAGATAAACATAAGATACGCTTGATTTAATATATCAAATGACACAGGATAGTTGCAGCAATGTATGAACTATTAGCAGTAAATATGAAGGACAAGTTGAATCACTTGCCTTGAGAAAGGCTGGTCTGGTCTGACTGGTAGGAGCAACTGGAGCTTCACTCGACCTTTATGGCAAGTTTTCCCTCGTCTCGAGATCCTACATAAATAATAATAATCCTTGTTATAATATATTCTCACCAACTTAACCTATTTACAACCCGAATTTAAACACGGATGGCACTTAGGCCTATATGCACTTAATTTATATTCACCTTTAATTTATAGTTGCACACACATAGCCACATAATCACATATCATATATTAATACCAAATAACACCATATACACCAAAATGCAATACTAGGCTTGGATGATCTTGATCCCCCAACTTAAGTCACTTGGTCGCTAAACTAGACAAAGTCTTCTAATTTTGGCTTCCTAACTCGATGTGCCTTTACTAAACTATCCGAGACCTATTGACCCTCACTTGTGCCTTTTATTCTACTGACCTTATAATATCTTACAACTATGGTGGTTAACTAAGACCTCACTCCTAAGTGTTCTAAAACTATATGATGAGTGAAAGTGTTCACTGGTGCAAATTTCAGAATGACATCTATAGTTTCTTGAGTGCATTTGACACCCTTAAACTATAGGTTTTCCTTCAAAACTCTTACAGCAGACTCTCCTGACCTAAGGGCATCTCCCAAACTTGATGTGGCTCAAGGGCCTGGCTTGGGCCTTCTTGGGCCTAAGCTCAAAGTCCATGGTTCCCCTGTTTTCCTGGGCAGAAAATACCCTAACTTGAATTAACTTGTGACACATGGTTCTAACTCATATCCTATAAACTATGGTTGGAAAAACTTCTCTGACACTCCCTCTAACTAAGGCCCAACAGGGCCTAATGAGGGCCTACCCATGACATGGTCAAGTCTCCCTATTTCTAAGTTGCAACAAAACTATCCCCTGTTGGACAGATTTTGTTATTCTACTTGTGTACCTAACCAAATGACATGCAAACCTCCAACCAACACCTAAAACCTTTTATATACTCCCAATACTAACTTCTAGTGGCTTGGGCCTCAAAGTGCACATCAATGACATGGTCAAAACTCACTCTAAACCTCAGGGTACTAAACTGATTTTCTGCAGAAATTATAACTCTCCTTTCTCCAAGGTTTTGACTTGATAAACTCAACCACCAACAACCCAATACCCAAACCAAGACTTAAAAATGGTGATCTACTAAACTAACTCCCTTACACTCAAAATAATCTTGGTGGAGATCATCCTTACCTAATGTGCAATCATGGCAAAACAAAAGAAATCACATTTCACAACTCACAAATCATCAAGTTTTTGAAACAACAAGTTATGCATTTTATAAAAGATATACATGACTTATTACCATGAATCAAGAAGCATTAATCAATATTAACACATTATTCCTACTGAAATTAAAGCTTACTAATAAAATCTTTCCAAATGATCAAAATCTTATAACATTCTAAGTGAAATCCACATGCATGCATGTCTTCGAGTTTTGCAAGCCAAACAACATATTTTCTAAATATATTTTACCAAGAAATTTACATGCAAGCCTAGCATGAGCTATATCTAGATGATAACTTAGCATGCAAGGAGTTTCATCAAATTTTTACTACAAAATTCAAGCCATTATCACATAAACATGCAAAAATTGAACAAAGCAACAAGAATGGTCTCAAGAACCATTCATTCGGCTCCCCTATGGTCATGGCCGAATGAAATGGAAGGGAATGGCCATTTAACATCAAAAGTTTCCTTCTCAAGACTTGGCACTTCACCATTCCTTATATTCCTCTCAAAAACAACTTTAAACTCACAAGAATCAAGGTTGTACTTTGAGTTTCAACTAAAACCTTAACATGCAACCTTAAAACTTAAACTTTCTACTCAAAACTTTTTGAAATATATGTGATCATGGTATGAGAAGTAACATTTACTTGTGTAGGAGGTGGGAACTTGATTGAGAAATAAATAAAATGGGGAGGGGGTGGTTTCGGCTGAAAAGCCGAGAGTGAGGGGGTAGGAGCCGAGAGTGAGAGAGAGGAGTGAGAGAAGAAAGAGTGTGGTGTGGGTGATGTGTGAAATGATCATGTCTTTTACTTGTTTTATGCTTTTTGTTTTGACAAATGTGAGTGGGAATAGGAATTGACATGACTACCCTTCCACTTATACTTGGATCATTTTGCATGCAAGGGTAAAGGAGGAATTTGGCTAGAAAATAAGAGTTAGTGGGGTGGTAATTGTCTCTTTAGCCCTTTTGGATTGAATAGAAAGGATTTACATGCAAGGACAACTATGTCATTTGCTAATTATAACAATTAACATTTATAAAGATTTATTTTTGTAAAATAAAACACAAGTTCAAAAATTATAAAATTTATACCATAAAATAATTTGGATTTTTAGAAATTTTATAAAACTACTTTTGAAATTTGTGAACAAAATAACTTTTAAAGAGAAATTTATTCAAGGTTTAAATATTCCTTATAAATCAAAAATGAAAGAAATAAATAAACTTTTGCTTTGAAAATTCATATACCACATAACGAAAATTTAAGACGCAGAGTTCTCATTCACACAAGCATACAATAGTTGCATATATTGGCATTCGGCTTTTAAAGTTGTACTAAATTTACAATTAATATTACACAGAAATGCCGGTTATAACACGAATTCATATTTATTTGTATTATCGAAATACACATAGCAGTTATGGTTCACATCTTCGAGACTCGGTTCGGTATTTATTTTCAGAAAATACGTATACTCGTCGTTTGAAAAACAGGGTAATCGATTATTTATAAATTATCTTGTCTCAGTCGCAGTCCAGTTCATATAATATAATTGTATATGATTATTCGACGACTCCGATAATTATAGGTTACGTTCCTGAAATTTCGGAATTAATTTCTCGAAAATTGGGCAGCGTCTCCTTTGTTTATCGGCCTACCCGTCAAAATCAATTCGACGTCAATCACAACATAACAACAACCAATCATCCAATTTACAATCCATATGCCAATCCCAATCACCAATACAATTAAGTTATTAGCTATTTTTATTCATTTCGAAATTTATTTTACAAACTAATTTTATTCGTTTTCGTTTCATAATTATTATCACGAACTAATATATTTAATTAATAAATGTAGGACTCAGATAAAAATCATCACCGTCCACCGTCGGCTCACCGAGGCTCATCGCCGACGGCGGTAAGATTCGCGGGTTTCCGTTTATGACGGACATCCTACGCGAATCCACCCGATTAAACTAATATTTTATTCTCGCATAAAATTATTTTATTTTCACGAAACCGATCAATTAATCTCCTACAGAAATAATATATTAATAAATTTAATTCCAAAATATTCGAACCACAACACAGCCAACAGCAACAACACAACACAATCCACACGCGCCTACGCGTTGCACACACGCGCCACCAGGCGCTACACACACACTGAAACGCACACACTCACACCAACGCACACACACACACACCTTATAATACACACACACGACACACGATCGGGAACGACAACAACCCCCCCCCCCACCTCTGTCGCCTTGCCGGAGAGCCGGCGGCAACATGCGGTCGGAGAAGAGCCGAACAAAACAGAGGCCAAGAGAGATGGCCGGAAATCAAATCGACGACTGGGAGAACTCACCTAAACCGAGACCAAAGAAAAGAAGGGGAAAGAACAGAGATTGAGAGGGTAACACAGAGAGAGAGGAAAAATTGTGGAGAGAGAGCGAAAGAGTCGGTGGTGAGGGATTGATTGAGGGAGAAAATAAGAAGAAATTGATGCTGCATATAGGGGTAAAAGAATAGAAGGGAATGAAATTGAGAAAACCAAAATAAAAAAATAAATAACAGAATTGATTTTGCAGGAGATAAGAATAATTGTGTTTATCTGGTTCAGCCCCTAATAACCCGAATCGAACATCGTAATTGTCAATATAATGAGCGATTAACGGGTAACAATAATCCTAGAATTTATCCGATCAGCTTTAAAATTCCTAAGATAATTTAAAACTAATAAAATAAAGTTTTCGTAATAATTTTTAAAGTGTTTTTGAAACAAATTACGTATCCGCATTTTACAATTTGATTAATAAACGCGCGGGTGAATAAAAGTCAGAAAATTACCGGGATATTTTTAAAATTCTCAAAATATTTAAAAATTGATAAAATAAAATTTTCATGATTTTTGAAACATCCTGAAATTAAATACTGATTTTTCAATTACATGAGGTCATAAAATCTTTAAACATTAAATAATCAATAAAATATTAATTCTTAAATTTTATAAACTCCTAAAAATAATAAATAAAATTATAAAACAACAAAAATAATTTTAGGAGCAATTTTAGCATTTACGAGAATAAATATTCAATAAATTCACTTTAAAATGAATTAAAGGCATACAGGTCTATAATTAATTATAAAAGTAATCTTCGCGTCCAACTAATCAAACACAATTAACAATATAGCAACACAAGGCTGACAGAACCATCACATATCTTATTTATTTAATAGTTTGATAATTACATTTATACATCAGATCCGAAAATAGGTTACTTAGCCGCTAAGTAATTGAAAAGACGATACGATTTTAATACCAGAATTGGATAATTATCAAAACAGAGCTTCCTATAAAATACTTTATACGAAATTAAGGTGATAACGTCTCGCCTTTTGAGAATATGGATTCTTATCGATATATAAAATGATTTGCGTATCGAAAATTTCACACCGGGACTCATACAAGTCAAACTGTACCCCGGATCGAGAAAGTCAAAACATGAAATGTGTTCAGAATTATCATATTAGGTTAGGAAGGAGTTTTTGGAAGAGTTTCGGGTTGTAAAAACGCAAAAACGATTGAAGTGGGACGATTTCTGATTCTAAAAAGTAATTTTATTATTATGTTAAAATAATCATTGTTAATTCTATAAATCCTTATAAAATCATATGATTATTCAAAAATTACCAGAAAAATATTAGAATATCTAAATTTTATCAAAAGTAAACATTCAAATATTATTGTCCATCTTCAAATAATTCACCAAAATTCACACAAAACTCACATAATAATTATTTATTGATAAAAATAATTACATTATATTTCCCAGGCGTTACATTCTTCCCCCCTTAAAAGGATTCTGTCCTCAGAATCATGCTAAAGAACAGACACTGATACATTTCGAGTATCTACTTAAAATTTCTCAGGAATCACTACTTTAATTACGTTTCAACAGTCTCCTACCGTAATCAGTTTTATCAGTTGCTCATGCAACCCCTAACTCAATCATTTATTTCATATATTTGGAGCTAAATTACTCTTCATAGTCATACACAATGAATACCTTATGGACTCGTTACACCTATGACAACAAAACTAACTCATTCACAATTGTTCTATCTATCTCACTATTTCAAAGGACTAACTTAATTTACACTAACCTTCTTTTCTTTCCAATTCTAATAGTTCATGTTCATGAAATTTCTATTTTCATTGATTGTTCTACTCTACTTATCATGTCTCCTTCTGTTCGGTTGAATTGACCTATAATCGTTTCCAATCGTATTCAAGAATCGTTAATCGGTCTCTTGCATTTCCTATCCGTCTGCGCCCGATATCCTGAGTTCATGACGTCTGTTGCTTCGAAATGTTCTACATTTATGCAAAACTGAAAAGGAAAATCTTGGTAATTTCATCTACTCACCATTTGGTAGCATACTTCTATTTCTTTTCAATCATTATCAAGTAGCTTCATAAAGCGAGAATCCCTTACTATCTGAAAGAAAGTACATTAATTTGGAACAGAATGAATTAGGACTTTACTCAAAATCCGGTCTCTTGGTACTAATACTCATTTTGTTGTCATATCAAATTAGATATCAACACGAACTTTGATGCTCACAAAGTCCCACACTGAAGTCAACATCAATCATCTGTATTAATATCACCTTTGATATCTAACAGCAAAGTAAGTATTAGCATAACCCAGAAGACGGATCCAAACCTATTCTTCAATTTCCAACTTTTCAATTCTTTTAACCATTTCCCAACAATCTTAATGGTATTCACTCTTTTCTTTCTATTTGAAACATCTGTTCCTAAATGGACCTTTCCTGTTTGGTAATTGACCACACACTGGAGCTCATAATCAATTATAACCAGAATTCATATCTTTAAAGCTGAGAATGCAGTTGCTATATATTTTTTTTCAACTCTTCGCAGTATATCTTCAGGCGTTCAATTTGGTCTTCTTGAGTCCTTGAATTAGCGAGGATCTTATCAATAAATACAATTGCATTATCCCAATACTCCTGGTATATTGTGTTTACTTCATCTTCAAACTTACAATTTCTGATAATCGACGTATAACCTCTTTCCCCTATTCTCTTTTTCCATGATCGCTTTTGGGCACCGCGCAAAATACTCTTTATTTCATTATTCTTTTATTCCACATTTCTGAAGTTTTCCTTCACTTATTATTTTATCCCTATTGAGTTATATGATACAGGGCTTTTGACACCAGCTTGACTCTGTGCAGTAACTGACGAGAAATTCTTACATCATTCCCTGAGGTACCCTTGGTAAATCATTTGTTCGAACTTCCGGACTTCACTTTAATTTTAAAGAATTCCGATATGAGATCTATTGTAACATTTTTCTTTAGCAGTTTGCCATTAATACCTTTGTTTAGTCACTCCTGTTTACATGCATTCCTTGAATGAAATTCCCATCTTTAATTATCGACATTTCACTTCATTCCCCAATCAATTCTGGCCCAACTGAAGTTCATACCTTGCGTATATCCTGGATTATTTTATAAAATTTCTTTATCATCCTTTTGATTCCACTTCCTGTCTTGATTAGTTCTTCATTTTCATTATTTATTATCTCTCTTAAACATAACGAATTTCCTTTTTTTTAATAATATTACTCTATTTATTATTGGATAAGTCATTCTTGCAGTTCACACTGGAATGAAGGCTTTTACTTATACTATTTAAATTTTTACTAACAAAATTATTGAATTTCCTCGGTAGCTATTTCCTTAGCTTTGCTTGACGTATCACAGATCGTGCGTTTGACTTCTCTTCATTGACCATCATCTCTTTTTTCTGAGTTCACATGCGGACTTCATCAATCTTCGTCTTTCATTGGGTGCTTGAATTTGCGAACTTTCCGTTATTTTACAGCAACTTTCATTCAATCGCCGTTCAAAAGAAGTGTACCTTCAAATCTTCCATTAATTCGTCATTCAATTTGGGTATACACCCAAGTCCATCCTGGAATGCTATTGCAGATGATATAATCCCTCTTCTTTATCTTGAACCTTCAGTTCTTAAAAGAATTCTTATTACTAGCATGTACCGGTAATTTCATGTTCCTCTTATTCATCGAAAAGAGCGTATTCTTCTGGATCAACCTTGCACCTGGTTGCAATAACACCATACTAATTGAACCAAGCCTTCAATTTACGTTAACGCCATTACTTTTTCCCAAATTTCTTATCGCTTTCATTTCGGATCTGGAAATCATGTTAGAGCTTGACTCAATCTAATTGGAATCGATCTCCATTTAACTAACCATTAGTTGGTAAAGTTGATCAATTAACTCCTTTAGCTGATCACTTAAACCAAATGCTGACTAGCTAACTGGAATCAAAGACCAATTATATAAAGTCGGTTTGGTCATAACAACTTTCTCAAGAACCGAGATTACAATTATTTGGAGTACTGGCGAGAACGACAATACTTTGTCCTTAACTATAGGGTAATTTCTGAAAATTTGGGCAGCACTTCCCCTATACCATTGACTACCAGTCGGACTCAAGCCGACTCCATCAATCAAAATCATCAATTCCCACAATTCACCTTTGATCAACATCTGACTGGCATAGCATATATCTTTTTAATTGGGATTGGGTCTGAAACCCACAATGATTAATATAACCATACATTTCTCAATTCTTTTGGAATATTACGATTTATCATTACCAATTGTGTACAGTTACTGTTAAGAATTATGCCGCATCCTCCCACCAATCACAACAATCATTTATCTTGTATGATACACATTCAATTTTTTGTTAACTAATTTGTTTATCTTTTAATAACCATGCACGGTTTTCATTATTATCGTTGTAATCTGATGGAAATTTAATCGTTATCTCGTTATTCCTTAAAAGACTCCACAGTCGAATCACCATTCCTTCATCTTCATTTATGTTCCCGTATTAAATTTTCATCACTGACCCGGGTATGAGCATTGAATTTACAATCAATTGTTTACGCCAGTTAGAGATCTTCACAACTTCTTGAAGAACACGTTCGAAGTTCGATTTCATTTAAGATTTCTTCCATCTTCAATCTTTACGACAAATATCTTCCCGCGGCGAAGGGATATTTCACGTAGTAATTGCATGTCTGAGTCATTATTCATAATTTCCTTGATCTTTGATCGTCGTCCCGATACTCATTTGCTCCGTCTGACGCACACAACTTTACTTCCTTATTTTATAATTGATCTAATTATTACGGTTCACTAACGATTCATTTTCCATTGAAATCTTCCGATTTGAAGTGCATCACGTTAACGTAATCTACCGTATTGATGAGATCCCCGTAGCAAGAACAACTGCCTAACTTGATATCTTCACCATGTCCATATTTGTCGGTGTATCCATTTTTTTTCCTCGCTCGCAGATATCCACTATTTATCGATTTGCAGTCGTATCTATGTTCGTTGTATGATTCCACGTATCACACTATTTCATTTCTTTTGAAATCGTCAGAGAACAGACTCCACGTAAGAGGAGAGTTTGTGAACATGATTTTGATTGAAAAGCTGGATAAGGAATAACAATGCAGCAACCGATGGGAAGAATTTGTAAATCAGAAAATTGAAGGACGAAAAATGAGTGAAGAATGTGACAACCATATTCGTATACAAGATGGCCAGTCTTTCAATCTATATGGCATACAGCACATGATTAGGTGGCGTCCCACCCGACTTTTCGTTATTTCGATAAAGCGTCAAATCATAACACTGTTGTCTCAATCAGGAAAGAAGAATTTGAGAAGAGAAACAATTCAGAAGGAATACAAGAATTTTTTTCATTCATTTTCGCCTCATACAATTTATCAACAGAAGACGCTCATACGTATTCAAAACTTGAGAAGAACATATGCTTTCGTATTTGTAAAAGAATAACATTGTAGATCACCATTCGTCACCGTCCACGCTCCATTTACGTATGCCTCCGGGGACCATTCGGATGAGAGATTCACCGTTTAGGTTACGTTATAACTTCGGAATGTCGTCTGGAAATGCCTCCATGTCCAATATTGTAATGATCTGACCATAATTGCGTCCTTCCGGAATTTATAACCATTACTTTAGATTCCATTTATTTCGCATAAAATAACCATCGATCACGCAACGCCTCAGTTTTGTCGATAAAATATGATTCTTCTTCCACCACCTAGAAGATTCTACCATTTCCTTCAATCATCCTTCATTTATTCAAACCACGAACCTCATTAAATTTTAATAATTTTATAAATTGGGTAATTAATATTTTAATATGTTGATTCAATTATTGATTTTATTTAAACAACGTTTACCTTCATTTTTCACAGAAAACTTTAAACCTTTCTTCCTGCCAATGGGTCTACTTGGTCCCCCGAACTAACGACACTGAGTATAAATCCATTATCTTTTTAGGTCATTTCCTGTTGGTAATAACAAGAACATAAATAGTAATTCGACAACCAATTTGTAAAACTTATTTCATGTGAAAAATCTTCTGAAAGTTGATTAAGAAAAGCTTTTCCGAAATCTCATTTTAAAATTTTGGAAATCAAATATTTGGTCGTCATTACTATATAAGTTACGTCTTATTTTCCTGATTTACCAATCAAATGTCTAATTAAAAGAATGCCCATATAAGGGTCTTTCTACTTCGGTATGCCTTCTATGCTTTTTCTTGGACTCTGTTCGCATTTCTTAGTTGATGAAACTTCATTTACCGTTATATATCATTTTATTCACAATTTTACCACCATGCTGATATCCGGTACTATCTTTGACATTCTTGTCGTCGTCCTTGACGTTATGCTTACAACCACGCATGCGATTCGATGTTCTGTCTGTAGATAGGGTCGCATCTTCTTGCTAGTCTTACCTATATCTAGGAAGGTAGATATCATTTCTCGCGCAGCTCCCGATAAGTGATAATATTCTTCTCATAATGGTGGTGCTTTCGAAACGTGCAACGTTGGTGCTTCATCAGCTTCCATCAACTGGTTGCCTCCGGCGTGAAGCTCGTCCTACTACCTAATTCTAAGTTAAATCGTAGCTTCTCTTACACAAATTCTCACAAGAATCAATCGTATATTCTTCAAAAGCACATGAAAAATAGGGTATCGTACCCAGTCTCCATCCATCCGTCGATTCCTCATTATTGTAGGATCTGAGAACTCACTATACCTACAGTGTTGCGATATTCGCCTTACACTTCCCTCAACAATCATGGCTTACCCATTCCGTACCGAATCTGCTAATCCTAATTCGCACTCAACTCAACTTAACCTGAGTATGCCTAGGGTCTTTCCTATCCTGTACTACTTATCATTCTTATCTTACTCTCACCTATTCTTATTTCAGTGACCAATAACCTGCAGCTCTGATACCAAACTGTAACATCCCAAATCCGGGGTCAAGATTTGGTGTCACTAAACCATCTTTACATAAAATAAAATAATAAGCAAATAACCCCTTGAATCCGGATCGTTTACAGGTTATGGTATGAAACAAGAATCTAACCTTCCACTATTTACAACAACTAAAATACAAACGTAAATACCTTCGAACTACTGCTCGTATCATATTCTTCTAACTTCTTCAAACTCTCGCAGCGGAAATTTCTCTAACTTCTGATGTCTATCAAAGCTATTCACTTCTATCCTTATCTGTTTCTGGCAGAAATAAGAATTGACAAAGCAAGAGTGAGCCAAAAATGCCCAGCAAGTATATATTTTAAGTTTCAAACATTAATATCAAAGAAAAACTACCAGACAAAATCTTTGAAATATTTTGAAGAGCGAAACATGAAATCATTTAAAGGATATACTTTATCAACTTAAAAATCAATTTAATTTGCATTTCTATAAATCACATAGGGAATAACGACATTTTTGTAAGAGCTTCAGAGATCGCGTGTTTTCAAAATAGCTTCTGGTAACACTTCATACTTGAGCAACAAATGCAATAACTATTCATAAAACGACGTTCAAGAAATTCCTAACTATTCAGTATCCATCATTATCGACTAAGTTTCCATAGACTTAGCCTGCTAAACCAGCCTGATAAGGACGGGTTGAATAATTAAGAAGATCTCAATTCATTCAAGATTCTAACTATCACTGAGCAACTAATGCTGCAGCAACAATCTGAACCTCGAATTTATTTAGAAACACTGTAATTTTCCGAAACTGAGTGCTAAGGAAAACTAACTTCAATCCATAATCGCATTTTTCTTTCAAGAATGAATGCCATTAATGGTGATCAATAACAAATTAGACTAGACACTAGTTCGCATCTATACTCTGCTGATCAGTCAGAATATAATACAGATCTATATCTCAATATATAGATCTAGTCGGGTCCCCAGGCACTACGGCCCATCTCAAGGCACCGATTATGTTTCGGTCCTTAGGATTAAGTAAAACTTAATCCCCAAAGTATCACTATCCAGCCCGTAGAGTGTTTTGATGTCAAACCATTTTGAAGTCAAAACTTCCCAATTCAGGGTTTGCAAATAACCCGAAAGAATGGGTATTTGCTCATGAGAGCAATCGAATTATAGGAACAATATTAAAAGGAACGTGCATAATCAGAGTAATTGCAGCAAAATGTAAAACAATTAACTATTCTGAACTTAGAATATGATCGAAGAAATAATTGCAGTATTTTCAAAGAAAAATCAGGAATACTAGCAGTATTTAAAAGGAAAATCGAGAATACTTGCCTCAATAAGCTTTAACCGCTATCCACTTTGGTTCGAATTTGATCGTTTGGCTTTAGCGTCAAACTACTATCATATTCTGGATATGATCCCAACATTCAGACCCTTCAGTTGGAACTTTGTTGATCTCAACGTCTAATCACTAGATCGTTCCTAGTTTGATGTCAAATCTCGGGTCTTCCGTCTAAAACCTACAGGGTTGAAATACCCTAATTCAGATAACCGCTTAAGCTTAACATCAAATCGTTGTCCTATTTTACCCATACGATTTCATAACCGAATTCATATTTATATGTATTATCGAAATACACATAGCAGTTATGGTTCACATCTTCGAGACTCGGTTCGGTATTTATTTTCAGAAAATACGTATACTCGTCATTTTGAAAAACAGGGTAATCGATTATTTATAAATTATCTTGTCTCAATCGCAGTCCAGTTCATATAATATAATTATATATGATTATTCGACGTCTCCGATAATTATAGGTTACGTTCCCGAAATTTCGGAATTAATTTCCCGAAAATTGGGCAGCGTCTCCTTTGTTTATCGGCCTACCCGTCGAAATCAATTCGACGTGAATCATAACATAACAACAACCAATCATCCAATTTACAATCCATATGCCAATCCCAATCACCAATACAATTCAGTTATTAGCTATTTTTATTCATTTCGAAATTTATTTTACAAACTAATTTTATTCGTTTTCTTTTCATAATTATTATCACGAACTAATATATTTAATTAATAAATGTAGGACTCAGATAAAAATCATCACCGTCCACCGTCGACTCACCGAGGCACATCGCCGACGGCGGTATGATTCGCGGGTTTCCGTTTATGACGGACATCCTACGCGAATCCCACCGATTAAACTAATATTTTATTCTCGCATAAAATTATTTTATTTTCACGAAACCGATCAATTAATCTCCTGCAGAAATAATAAATTAATAAATTTAATTCCAAAATATTCAAACCACAACACAGCCAACAGCAACAACACAACACAGTCCACACGCGCCTACGCGCTGCACACACGCGCCACCAGGCGCTACACACACACTGAAACGCACACACTCACACCAACGCGCACACACACACCTTATAATACACACACACGACACACAATCCACACGCAACACAGAGGAACGACAACAACCCCCCCACCTCTGTCGCCTTGCCGGAGAGCCGGCGGCAACATGCGGCTGGAGAAGAGTCGAACAAAACAGAGGCCAAGAGAGATGGCCGGAAATCAAATCGACAACCGGGAGAACTCACCTGAACCGAGACCAAAGAAAAGAAGGGGAAAGAACAGATATTGAGAGGGTAACACAGAGAGAGAGAGGAAAAATTATTGAGAGAGAGCGAAAGAGTCGGTTGTGAGGGGTTGATTGAGGGAGAAAATAAGAAGAAATGGATGCTGCATATAGAGGTAAAAGAATAGAAGGGAATGAAAATGAGAAAACCAAAACAAAAAAATAAATAACAGAATTGATTTTGAAGGAGATAAGAATAATTGCGTTTATCTGGTTCAGCCCCTAATAACCCGAATCGAACATCGCAATTGTCAATATAATGAGCGATTAACGGGTAACAATAATCTTAGAATTTATCCGATCAGCTTTAAAATTCCTAAGATAATTTAAAACTAATAAAATAAAGTTTTCGTAATAATTTTCAAAGTGTTTTTGAAACACATTACGTATCTGCATTTTACAATTTGATTAATAAATGCGCGGGTAAATAAAAGTCAGAAAATTACCGGGATATTTTTAAAATTCTCAAAATATTTAAAAATTGATAAAATTAAATTTTCATGATTTTTGAAACATTCTGAAATTAAATACTGATTTTTCAATTACATGAGGTCATAAAATCTTTAAAAATTAAATAATCAATAAAATATTAATTCCTAAATTTTATAAACTCCTAAAAATAATAAATAAAATTATAAAACAACAAAAATAATTTTAGGAGCAATTTTAGCATTTACGAGAATAAATATTCAATAAATTCACTTTAAAATGAATTAAAGGCATACATGTCTATAATTAATTATAAAAGTAATCTTCGCGTCCAACTAATCATACACAATTAACAATATAGCAACACAAGGCTGGAAGAACCATCACATATCTTATTTATTTAATAGTTTGATAATTACATTTACACATCAGATCCGAAAATAGGTTAGTTATCCGCTAAGTAATTGAAAAGACGATACGATTTTAATACCAGAATTGGATATTAATCAAAACAGAGAGCTTCCTATAAAAAACTTTATACAAAATTAAGGTGATAACGTCTCGCCTTTTGAGAATATGGATTCTTATCGATGTATAAAATGATTTGCGTATCGAAAATTTCACACCGGGACTCATACAGGTCAAACTGTACCCCGAATCGAGAAAGTCAAAACATGAAAAGTGTTCAAAATTATCAGATTAGGTTAAGAAGGAGTTTTTGGAAGAGTTTCGGGTTGTAAAAACGCAAAAACGATTGAAGTGGAACGATTTCTGATTATAAAAAGTAATTTTATTATTATGTAAAAATAATCATTGTTAATTTTATAAATCCTTATAAAATCATATGATTATTCAAAAATTACCAGAAAAATACCAAAATTATCTAGATTTAATTCTGGATAATTGGAAATTAGAATATCTAAATTTTATCAGAAATAAACATTCAAATATTATTGTCCATCATCAAATAATTCACCAAAATTCACATAAAACTCACATAATAATTATTTATTGATAAAAATAATTACATAATATTTCCCAGGCGTTACATGTACATGGTGCTGGAGAGACCCGATGTGAGATTCTACATGTCTGTTGTGTCATAAGTAATTCTCACAGTGAAAATGATGTAATGGTCCTTAGACCTGAAGTCATTATATTTCTACACAAGAATTAATATACATTGATTCCATTAAAAGTTATCCTTGACCAGGTAATGATAAAAGTGGACATAGGGTATATTATGAATCAAATGATAAATATAAATGATCTAGATGGGATTTAACCCTCCTATTTTAGGAGTGATATTATTGGCCTCTTGTGTGAGCTAGACTATGAAATGTGTGGCCACACTCAAATGTTGATTTGATATGATAGTCTACTCATTGATTAAGGAAACATGGATTAAACTATGATGAGGATGACACATTACATGCCTCTAGTTTAATCTATAATATTTGGTTAAAGGGATTATATTACATTGTACATTATTCACAAAAGGTTTAATCGATCACCGATTCAATTATTATTACTTGGGTAGCAATGATGTATTACTAGATGCTGCTCATTGTTTACGATTTTAAATTAGATTTAAAAGTCGTTGCCAATGTAATAATAACCTATAGGGTCACACACAAAGAATGCTTGAAAGATTATTTAATTTACATTGGATTTAAATTAAATTAAATTAGTTCAAATTATTTATAATATTAATTAAGTATGACTTAGTTAATTAGATAAATAACGATATTCAAATTTACTAATATCAATTATGAAATTCAGTTGTTAAATAATTAAGTATGACTTAATTATTATAAAAAATAGGAATTTTGAATTAATAATAACTCCTAATTAGTTAAGAGTTATAATTCATTTTTCTACTCTCTATATAATCTCTTGTGGCTGATTTTAAAAAAAAAAGACTTTTACTGAAACCCTAGCCACCAAGAGAGAAAATGAAGAGAGCAAGAAGAAACGAGTTTGTGCTAGTACACATCTAATCCTTGAGTTCAAGCATTCGTGTGGATACCGGTAGAGCGTAGATCGCTAGAGCGGGATGCATGGTGATTGAACAATCTTTGGATCTCCATTATTCAACCAATTTGTAAAGCTTCGTAAGGTAAACAATCTGATCTATGAATTAAATATCTGTTTTTCGCATGAATCCTGCGGTGGGTTTCGAAAATTCTGGTTTTTCACATTTTTAATTACCGTCTCCATTACGTTTATGTGCTCGAAACCCAACAAATTGAGCATGGTGGATGGTTATGGCTTATGACCTTAGGTTATTGATTTTGATTTTTTTTAAATACGGCTTACATGTCGTTTGATCTTGTAATTATTAAATCTCGAATTTAACTAGAGTTCTTTTTGTAAGTGCATAAGATAAGTTTTTATTTTTCATACGTGTAATGTACATGAAGACATCAAAATTTGAAGATCAAGGGTAATCTCACATGAAGGCCATCCAAGGAAGCAATACTGTTAGTCCCTTAACAATATGACAAGAATTACAGAAGGGGGTTGAATGGAATTCTTGAAACTTTTTCTTAAAATAAAATGTTTAACTCAAATATAAAGATAAGTGTATTGATTAGCACAATGCGGAATAAAAACTTAAGTGAATCAAAACACAAGTAATTAAAAATAAGAGTCTTTAAAAAATTTAAGGTGGATTTGAATGATTCCACCAGAGATATATATATTATATATCGAGAGAACCCTGTGTGCAAGTATGCTCACAGCTGCTTACAAATATTGAACTACTGAGAATACAGAGAAATGCTAATAATTCTGCTTTCAAATGTTTCTCTTGTTGTGTTCCCAGATTCATGTTTTTCTATTTGCTACTTCTTGGTTTATATATTACCAAGATTACAAATTCAAAAGACAGGATCATATATAAAAACTATCGGGTCTAATACTTTACTACTTTGTTCTCTATTACCCAGTTAATAGGCTTCCTCATTCCATTTGCATACACTTTGATGCATGTGACTATGCTGTCACTGTCAACTGATATTTGAATTCTTTATCCGTTGAGTGCATGATCATCCGTCGAGTTTATGATCATCCGTTGATGGCTTTATTGATCATTCGTCGACTGCTATATTGAACATCCGTTGATAGCCATTTGATCACCCATCGATGGCTTTGTTAATCATCCGTCGGTCGCTATTTTGGCACTTGACTTCAATTCATTTATGCAAAATTACAAGACATCATTTATGCAAAATTACAAGACATCATTTATGTACAATTAATCAACCTATTCTGCATATCTAGTTAAAGTCAACATGACTTATATGGTACTACAGAATCTATACAAAGGTGTATGCAGAAATGTGCTACAGACTCATTATTACATAAGCTACTCACTCGATGGATAATAAGTCATCATCCGTCGGGACTATAATGAGTTATCCGTTGGGACTAAAATTCTTATCCGTCGAGTGCTACATTATTTCACCAAGTAAAATCTACTTAGGTGTTTTGTTCATGTAATCATCAAGTACATAACATATTCACAACAATCTCCCCCAATTTATTTCTACTGGAATTGTAGCCATAAATTAAGAGATACTTGATGATAACAAAACACCCTAAACATACAACTTTAAAAGAAAGTAGATAATACTGAAAAGTGCTTCAAATAACAAAATGTACAAAGTTTAGCTCACAGTCATTTTCAAAATGCTCCTCTAGCCTGAACAGATTTATCTAGTTTCTTGAAGATCTGGATCTTCTTCCAAGCTTTTTTTTGTTTTCATCAATCTAATTTTGGAGCTGCCTGTGGAATTCCAGTTCATCAGATTCTGAGAGATTTAGCTTTCCTTGCATTTCCAAAAGAGTCTCATTGCTAGAGATGCTCAATTGGTCTTCTAATCTGAAGAATCTTCTCACACCTTTGTCATCTATGAACTCCATCAGCCAGTTGGGCCTTAGATGCACTATTCTCCCTGTGTAAGGGATGATTAGAGTCTTTGGGAGTGCATCTTTAGCTCTAACACTCCTTATTTCTTCAATCTTCTTCAATACTAGTCTTCTTGCAGTGACATTGAACCCAAAGTTCTTTTTGAAGGATGAATAAACTTTAATCAGTACAGCTTGGCTCTCTTGAAGAATCCTGTGAAGTGGCCACTGGATCTCCTTTCCTCCTTTGTACTTGAACACTAACCTTTCAGGTAGGTTTCTGTATGCTTCAATACCTCTTACTTCATCTAGTTCATCCAGATAGAGATTTAGATCAGAAAATTCTTTGATGTCACACAAGTACAGATAGTCTCCCCTATTGACTTTGGGTTGAGCTTTGACTATAGATTTGGATTTGAGAGGTGACAGCTTCACTTTCTTGACTGCTCTTGACTTTATCCTTTTTGGCTTGCTAAGGATTGGTAAATTGAAGTCTGGAATTGGTATGTTCTCCTATTCTATTGGCTCATCCTTGGGAACAATAGGTTCACCATGAATATTTCTGTAGGGATCCACCACCCTTATGTCTTCAAATACCACAGAGGGCTTTGATGCTTGAGTTGTAGCTGGTGTGGATTCCTTAGGAAATTGATCTTCCACTTCCTTGTCAACAATATCCAGTCTCCTTTTAGTTCTTTTAGCCAATTCTTGCTTTCTTGGAGATTTCTTCTGTTCTTCAACTTGCTTCCTTGATTCAGTAGCTTAAGATGGTTGAGAGGGAATTTGTTGTGATGAATTTACAGCATGTAGCTTGGCCAAGATAACAATCTGCTCTCTCTTCTGTTTAGCCTTTTTAGCATCTAGAGCAGCCTGCTTCTTTTCTTGCTTCAATCTAGCTTTTTCTTCTCTATTTGCTTGAGCAAATTGAGGATGTCCAACCACCACACAATTTTCTTTTTCATTCCTGACAATCTTAGCAATTCTCCTTTTAGAAGCTGAATCAGCTGGATCTTTATAGAAGGCAATTGATCTTGACAAAAGCTTCTTCTCATCAGGCTTGGGTGTCTCATACACAGGGTCCAAGGGGTTCTTCAAGGATGATTTTGAGTAGTTTGCCCTTGGTATTAGAATCATTTCAGCCTTTGGAGACTTGATGCAGGAAGATTGTCCTCTTTCCAGATAGTTCATGCTCATCTCATTCACACTAATTTTCTTGACTTGAGAGTGATGGATGGCTGACTTAACTGGCTCCTTGACAAGTTCAAACTTCTTCTGTATCTCCTCATCAATCTTCTCCCAGTTGACCAAACTCAACTTTTCTTTCTCAGCAACTTTCAAGTTGGCTGCTGCTGCTTGAATCAGATCTATACCATCTATGACTGGTGGCTTTGAGATAGTAATTGAAGGCACAATCACTTTACTAATTTTTATCTGAAGCTTCTCCCCCTCACTTGGTCCTTTCTCCCCCTTTTTGGTATCATCAAGTTGAGCTGTGGAGGGGGTTTGAGCTGCCACCAGTTTTTGAAGTAGATTAGTCTGTTGGGCTTGATAGAGATGAATGAAAGTCAAAGATGCTTCCATGGCTGACATTCTTGTATCCAAGGCATCTATCTTGGTTGACAGATCAGAATCTTCCCTTAATTGCCTCTTGATGTCAAGCATTGTAGCTTCTAGAAGTTTAGAATTTATCCTGTCTGAAATACCATTCTTCATCTCCTCAATATCACCCTTCATAGAATCCACATCTCTAGCATGCTGGAGGCCTTGTATTTGCTGAAGTTGCAGGGAGGCAAGATGTGCCTGAAGGAGCTTCTTGGTGCTTGTATTTGTAGTGGTTTGAAGAGCAGTATTTGTCTGATTGATTAACTGGATCATGGTTGTCTTGAAGTAATGATCATCACAGTTGTTTGAGAATGCCCATGATGGCATACCTGACCTAGAGCTTGAGCCTACATCTCCCCCTATGTCCATTGCTTCATCTTCACTATCCCCACTCCCATCTCCAAAGAAATCAGCTGAACCCCCAGTCTCATAGTCCACATCACCAGCTATAGAAGGTAAAGCTATGATGACATCCTTAGCCCTTTGCATACACTGGGTGGTATATACCAGATTGAGCATCCTTTCTGCATTGGCATTGCCCTGTTCAGCTAGAATTTGATAAGCTGAAACAGGGTGAGTAAATGCCTCAGCATCAAGGGAAGTATAATCTATAACAGCTTTAGGATGCTGAGATAGTCCTTCCCTGTCTACATCCTGGACATTCATTGACTCACTAGCAATGACATCCATCATTATTGCTCCAGTACCTGCATTTCTCTCATTTTCTCTCTTTTGTTGCATCAGGGTCTCACCCTGGCTCCCCACCCTCACACCCTCACCTTCACCTACTAAGGTGGGACTCCTCTCACTCCCTTTTTCCAATCCTGAAGAAATAGATTGCAGATTTTCACTCATTTCCTCTCCTTTTTCCTGGGAGCAACCTAGACTCTCATTCAAAACACTCTTGTCTCTCAATCCTAAGAGTGACTGTACAACCACTAAATCTTCTGCACTTGAAATAATTGAAGTTTGAAGCTGTGCAGAGATACTCGACGGATGAGTGATATCCATCGAGTGAGTGGTTTTGCTATCCGACGAATAACTGTTGTTAGGCTTATCCGTCAGGATACAATCACTACTCGACGGATGAACAATATCCGTCGAGAGAGTAGAAATGAATGAGCTGGGAATAGAAACTATTGTTGACTCTGTGCTGATTGAAGATATTTTAGGCACAGATGAGACAACAGTTCCTGAAAGAATTGGCAAGTGAGCCAACAAATCATCTAAAAGATGATGCTCACTTGCACTAGATTTTGGCTTCCCCAACAGAGTTAAAGAAGGGGAATCAGGAATTGATGTGTTTATCATATCCACATCCAGAGAATTTGTTGGTGAATATGGTTTTTGAGGTGCTTCTATAACTAGAGATTTTGGCTGTGACTCCACATTTATTGGAGCCACATCAAACTGAATTTGTGAAGGTGTAGTGACTGTGTCTTTAGCACCAGTTTGCACAGTGTGTGTACCTTGTGCATCCCAAGAGGTTTTTGATTTCTTCTTTCTGGCATAAGTTTGGGGTGAGCTTGTATCCCTAACCCTCTTGGTCTGTGCTCTTGGTTAAGAGCTTTGTTCAATAGCTACATCCTTTTGGGAGGATGCAGCTAGAAATGAGCGTTTGTCCTTTTTAAGCACTGCAGTTTGTTGGGAAACTGCAGTGTGGCTAGGCTGGGATTCACTCAACTCTCCAACCTTATTCTTGGGGTTTCTTTTATGTTCACCCCTTCCCTCACCTAACTTACCCTCCTTCACACTCCCCACGTTGGGTTTAGTGGATTTTTCAGCTTGCATCTTTTGGAAGATACCAGAGGGGGCTTTCTTTGATTTGGATTTTGAAATAATAGTAGGTTTGGCAGCTTTGGTAGGCAACTGTTTGGTCATTGGCATAGTTGTCATAGCTACTCTAGAACTCAAAGAAAGTGTGGAGGTTGGAATAGTTGTATGGATGGATGAACTTACCTCACTTACCTGAGGTGCTTGCATTACAGGAAAGTAGAACATTGGCACATCCTTGTGATGATTGGCCCTGTTCAAATCTGCAATGAACCTTCTCTCTTGAACCCAACAATCCAGTTTGTTGTTTGGGTTCTCAAGTACAATCTCTTCACAGAGGTGGTTGGCCAATAACATAAGAAATCTAGCATAATACACATTTTTACTTCTTTTATTTAACTCCCATAATTTAAAACCTAACTCAAACAAGACAAGGTCACTGAAATTATAAAATTTATCTGTAACTAGCATGTATAGCATGTTAAGCATGGAAATATTCACTGAATCAAAATTACTGATCTTTCCTGAGAAAACCTTTGTAACTACATCACACAAGAAACTCCACTATTTCCTAAGACCCCTTCTTCTAATATCACTCAGTTTAGAAGTGGGAAGTGCATAGTGCATGGAATTGAGCATATTGATTATATCAATGTTAGTGTGTGGTGAAGTCACATTGTTATCAGGAATTTTGAAACATGCTTTTATCACATCACTATTTATACAGAATTCTTTACCTTTAATGGTTAGAGTTATGGTCTTATCTGTAGAATTGTAGGTAGCAGTTATAACACCCTCCAAATCCGGGGTATAGATTTGGGGAATTATTAACAACAATTACCAACTAAACCTGCACAAGCGGAATATAAATATAATAATTACCCCGAACTATCACTACTCAGGATCTTTTAAGGTCTGAGTTTGAAAACAAGAATCACATACTACACTTTATTACAAACCCAACTACATAAAACCTGTCTCAAGAACTCTCTTTGTTACAAAACTTTATTCTATCTACAGTCTCACTACACAACTTTTATTCAAACTACACAAGACTTTTATTCAACCCAACATTATTACTTATCCTGCTACACCTGATCTGGCAATTCAAAGCTCTCTTCGGGAATATGAAGGAACACTCTTGGTATAAGAGGGTCCCGCTGCTTGACTCGCTTCTTGACTATGCGGGTTCTGATGGGTTTCATTCTCTATCTTAACTGTAAAACAATAGGAGTAACAATAAAAAGGGATGAGCCAAAATTGCTCAACAAGCATGCAACAATATATATAGTATAAAGAAAGAGAAATGAGTGAAACAATAAGCTGCTGGTCGGAACAACCATCTGAATCTGTATAGAATAGTAATTTGCCATTGCTGGCGAGTACCAAATGAACAAGACTGGAAACAAGAACCAACATATGCACTATAACCTGCTGATCAGTCAAAATATAGTGCGGATCTATACCCAACTGCATAGACCCAACCAACATAAGGAGTACTCAGGCAACTATGGCCTATTAAATAATGGTCTGGGTAAAACCCAACCCGTATAGTAACCATCCAGTCCAAGGCTTAGCATCCGGAACAATCGGAATGCTATTGATATATCCCAACACCAGGATATACCAGAGTATATGTAACAAGGGTAAAGGAATTGAAATATGAACAGGAAATTCAATAAATTGGGTAATTCAAGAATTGAAATGAAATTGGAAACAAGCAATAATAATTGGATAACAGTGTATATGAACAATGATTATCAAAGAGAACTGATACGATAGAAAAGAAATATAAATCACTATTCTGAATTTAGAATAGGGGAAAAACTTGCCTTGCGCGTACTTAACCTGGTTTAACTCACCGCCTTCTGACCCTAGCTTGCTTGGCCTTGCTAACACTGAACAAATCATGGAAAAATAGGCGTTTAGATAACTTACTATATACGTGTATCTTGAATTGATAACACGCAACCTTATCAGTCTACCCATGCATTTCTATCTGACTCGTATATATACACATACATTTATACAACACATAGGTTCATATAATCACGTAAAACACGTAGCACATAAAGCACATAATTAATTTTTAGATTTATAATTATTTTTAGAATCAATTCTAGACTTATACCTGCATTACTAGTCTTATCTGATTTTATTATAATTTTTCGGGATTTATTCGGCTCAATTATACTCCTACTAGGACCTACGAACTATCAATTATCACCAAACCACTTTCTTTCGGAAGAAATTATAACTTACAACTATTTTTATTGGATTCGTCTCATTTTTCTGAGTCTAGGGGTCTTCGTTTCGCTCAAATCGGACTAACGGTTGAATTATTATGAATTAAACAAGATTTAATTAATTAATAATTAAACATAAATAATTAATTATAATTAAACAATCCTTAATCATATTTTTAAATAATTAATTAATAATTATTGTATTTTAAAATAATTAATCCCTAATTATTAGGAATTATTATTATTTATTACAAATTATTATTACTCATTCGATCAGATCGATTATTTACAAATAATCAATCGATTTAATTAACCGATACGCTATTTATCAAATAACTACGAATTACTCGAATTATAGACCAACTTAACGATTAATCACTCGTATAACTACGAGCTACTCGCGATTCTCGCCTAATTACCGAACTATTCTATCATTATTGAAACTCATACGATTGCTAAACAGATAATTACCGATAACTATTATACGATACGAATAATTATCACAATATTATTCGAATAACTAACACTCGAATAATAATTCTAATTACCAAATCATTATTCGCACTATTAACTAATTATTAGATTATTAATTACCTTACTTAATTATTTCTAATCCTTATTTACTAATTAATTACCTAATTATTAATTAATTACCCAATTATTAATTAATTAGATAATTAATAAATAATTAGATAAATAATTAAATAATTAATTAAATAAATAAATCGAATTTATAATTTAATAAAATAAATCAGAAATTATAAATACTATTTTTCAGAATATCAAACTAATTTTTAATTAATTTTTAGAATTATTAAAACTGATTTTTAATTACTAAAATATAAATAATTAATTATTTTATTCAGAAACACAAAAACATAACAGGATTTAGGGTTTTTAGGATTGAACCCGGGTCGAAACCGGGTTGCAACCGGGTCGTCCCCGACCCGATCGGGTCGGGAAGAACACCGCCCTGCAATCCCAGAATCCGACGCCGGCGGAAATTTCCGGGGAGATGAAACGTTCGATTCCAACTTGCTTCTTCTGCGTTTTCGACATACAGCAACAAAACGATGATCCCCTTCTGCTTCCTGGCCTTTCCCCGTCCTCCTTCCTCGTCGAACACAGCCGGAGATGAAGAACGACGGCGGCGTCGCCGTTTTTCCGACGAGCACGAAACCAAAGCCAAACACCACGAATCCGGTACCATTCGACTCGCACAACAACGATCTACTCATCTCCAACAACAATAACATCAAACAACACACAGAGAATCAAACCCGAATTCAAGAATTAAACACGAAAACACGAAATTAAAATCAACTCAACAATCAACAAAAATAATCACATAAACAGAAACTACGAATCACCAGCTTCAATTTGACTACTTACACGCTCGATTTGGTTGTCGGAATCACCTTCAAAATCGCGATTGATCCTCCTGCCCTGTTCTTCACAGAAACCCTAACCCTAATTCCTTTTTCTTTTTCTTTTTATTTTCTGATTTTTCTGTATAATTAACTGATTTAATTACTAATAAATCAGGTATTTATATTTATGAAAATAATACCCCTAAGTAAAATTAAGGGTCTAATTATACTCCTAATAAAAATATTTGGCCCCAATTTTTATAATTTTTGGGTATTAATATTGAATTTTTTAAATATCCAATAATTACAAAATAAATACTAAAAATTCCCAAAAATTGTGAAAATTACAAAAATACAAAGAAAATGATATATGATAATTTCATGATCATATAAAAATAAAAATATAATTTTTGTGGGGTTTTTGGTACCCGAAGGGGTCCGGAATAGTCTTTTTTCGCGAAAAAGGTCAATTTGGAAAACGTCTAGGGGTTCAGAATAGCGATATGGTATAGGGCATTTTTAATAAAATAGAGCCAATAATTTTGTTTGAAATACGGGCTTTTAAAACATAATTTTGAGCTGTACAGGTTTTAATATAATATATATAACTGACGATAAAACGCTCAATAAATATCAAAAACATGTTTGGATCAAAACAGCCAACACATAACACATAGCAGTTATGGTTTAACGACTTAACACATTTAATCACATAATAATACACATAATTTATCATTATTATAATATAATACAAGCGTAATTCCTCGGTCGTTACATTCTCCCTCCCTTAACAAGATTCTGTCTTCAGAATCACACTATGCAAATAACTGAGGATACTTTGCTAACATTTCACTTTCAAGCTCCCAGGTTGATTCTTCAACCACTGGGTTTCTCCACAAGACTCTTACTAATTCCATAGACTTATTTCTTAATACCTTCTCTTGACGATCTAAAATCCTTATCGGCTGCTCTATATACGACAAATGTGCCTGAAGTTCTACTGGTTCATACTCTATTACATGCCTTGTATCAGGATTATACTTCTTAAGCATAGATACATGAAATACGTTATGAATGTGCTGCAAATGGAGTGGTAAAGCTAACTCGTACGCAACCTTCCTAATTTTCTTCAAAATCTCAAATGGTCCAACGTATCGTGGCTTCAATTTCCCTTTATTGCCAAATCTGGTCAATCCTTTCCATGGAGATATTTTGAGCAATACGTGTTCTCTTTCCTGATAGTCCATATCCTTCCTTGCTTGGTTTGCATATTTGCTTTGCCTATTTTGCGCTGCCTCGATTCGTTTTCGAATAAGTTCAATCTTTTCTTTTATCTGCTGAATTAATTCTGGACCCAAAATCTTGCGTTCTCCAACTTCATCCCAATGCACTGGTGATCTGCATTTCCTCCCATATAATGCTTCATACGGTGGCATTCCAATACTAGCGTGATAGCTGTTATTATAAGAAAATTCCACTAGGGGTAAATGTTCATCCCAACTACCTTCAAAATCGATCGCACAAACTCATAGGATGTCTTCAATCGTTTGAATTGTCCTTTCACTTTGACCGTCAGTTTACGGATGATAGGCTGTACTCATATTCAACTTCGTTCCTAGACATTCTTGGAATTGTCTCCAAAATCTTGAATTGAAATGAGGATCTCGATCCGATACAATCGATACTGGTACTCCATGACGCATCACAATTTCTTTAAGATATAAGTGCACTAGCTTGTCCAGTGAAAATTTCTCGTTAATTGGAAGAAAATGTGCTGATTTCGTCAATCGATCAACAATAACCCAAATTGTATCGTGATTTGCTTTCGTTCTTGGAAGTCCCACTACGAAATCCATCGCTAGATGTTCCCATTTCCATTCTGGAATGTCTAACGGTTGCAATAACCCACTCGGACGTTGATGTTCTGCTTTAACTCGCTGGCATGTGTAGCATTTACTCACCCATTCTGCTATCTCCTTCTTCATATTCGGCCACCAAAAGTTCAAATCGCGATACATTTTCGTGCTTCCTGGATGAATGGAATACTTCGAATTGTGCGCATCTCGCATAATTTCTTCTTTTAGTTCTGCCACGCTAGGGATCCGGATTCTTGACGCAAAACGTAAAATTCCTTCATTATCTTTCTGAGTTGTAATATCTTCTCCCGTTAAGTCGTCGTCTTGACTCATTACTTTATCTTGACAACGGCGAATCTTTTTCTAGCAACCCTGGTTGAAAAGTCATAGCGTAGATAGTTCCTGCAGATTCATGGGGAATACGAATCTCAATTTCCAATTTGTCGAATTCTTTAACCAATTCTTCACATGAAGTTAACCGATTCAACCTTTCTTTTCTGCTCAGTGCATCTGTTACAACATTTACTTTTCCTGGATGATAACTGATTGTAACATCATAATCTTTAATCAATTCCAGCCATCAACGTTGTCGCATGTTCAGTTCCTTTTACGTGAAAATATACTTCAAACTTTTATGATCCGTGTAGATTTCCCATTTTTCACCGTACAGATAATGTCTCCAAAGATTCAATGCAAATACAATTGCCGCTAATTCCAGATCATGCATAGGATATTTCTGTTCATGAGGTTTAAGTTGTCTCGACGCATATGCAATGACGTTACCATGTTGCATCAACACACATCCTAGCCCGCGATACGAAGCGTCACTGTAAATAACAAAATTTCCTTGCTCGTCTGGCAGTACTAATACTGGTGTAGTCACCAACCGATTCTTCAACTCTTGAAAACCTTCTTCACACTTACTATTCCATTCAAACTTTTCACTTTATCGAGTTAACTTGGTCAGCGGTGTTGCTATCTTCGCAAAATCTTTGACAAATCTTCGATAATATCCTGCCAATCCTAAGAAACTTCGAACTTCTATCGGCGTCTTTGGTCTTTCCCAATTCAACACAGCTTCAATCTTTGCTGGATCAACTTGAATGCCTTCTCTACTGATGATATGCCCTAGAAACTGCACTTCGTTCAACCAAAATTCACATTTTGAAAATTTTGCATAAAACTGCTCCTTTCGTAATATCTCCAATGTCGTTCTTAACTGCGCTGCTTGTTCTTCTTCCGTCTTTGAGTAGATCAAGATGTCATCAATAAATACAATGATAAACTTATCCAAATACTTCTTGAATACTCGATTCATCAAATCCTTAAACGCTGCAGGTGCATTCGTCAATCCAAAAGCCATCACAAAAAATTCATAGTGTCCGTACCTCGTTCTAAATGCTGTCTTTGGAATATCCTCGGCCTTGATCTTTAACTGATGATAGCCTGATCGTAAGTCGATTTTCGAAAACTATGCTGCTCCTTTTAGTTGATCAAATAAATCAGCGATGCGAGGTAAAGGATATTTATTCTTGATAGTTAACTTGTTCAACTCACAATAATCAATACACAGTCGCATACTACCATCCTTCTTTTTCACGAACAATACTGGTGCGCCCCATGGGGATACACTTGGCCTTATAATTCCTTTGTCGAGAAGTTCTTGCAACTATTTTGCTAATTCCCTCATTTCAACAGGTGCCATTCGATATGGAGCTTTCGAAATTGGTTCAGTCCCTGGCGTCAAGTCAATACTGAACTCGATTTCCCGATCTGGTGGAAGTCCTGGTAATTCATCTGGAAAAACATCGAGAAATTCACAAACTACAGAAATATCTTCAATCTTCGGATTTCCCTTATCAGCATCCCATACATAGGCTAAATAAGCTTGACATCCTTGGCGTAGCAATCTTCTCGTCTGCATTATTGATATGAATTTCTGCTTTTGCTTCTCACCTTTAAATATTACTGTTTTATTTTCTTCAGTTTGTAATTTCACTCTTTTATTCGCACAGTCAATCTGAGCATTATTACTAGATAGCCAATCCATTCCTAGAATAACATCAAACTCCCCTAACCTAAAAGGTATCAAATCAACTGAAAAATGACATCTCCCTATCTCAATATCACAACTCGGGCATACTCGATCTACTGCAACCTGATCATCATTTGCTAATTTTATGACTAACACTTCATCTAACCACTGGATCTCACAATCTATCTTAGAGATAAAATCTTCAGAAATAAAAGATCTAGTAGCTCCTGAATCAATCAATACTAAAGCATTTACGGAATTTATAGGGAGTGTACCTGCAACCACATTCGGACTTTGTAATGCTTCCTTCATTGACATATTGAAAGTCCTTGCTCTAGGCTGATTTTGCTGTGGTAGTGGAGGTGGAGGTAATGCTAAAACTCTTGAAATACTAGCGGCCATTGCAATTCCTCTGCAGTCTCTGGCGATATGTCCTTTTCTCCCACATTGGAAATAAGTAACTTCTGCTTTTCCCATCGAACATTCTCCAGAATAGTGTCCCCTTTGCTTGCACTTGAAACACGTGACATTTGGCTTGTTGCAAATTCCCGTATGCTTTCTACCACACGTTCTGCAATCAGGTACAAGCGGTCGAATAAGCCTTTGCTGAGTTGGGGCAGGAAGTCGATTACCCATCCTCTGGTTGTTTTGTTCTGGCCTCCTAAAGTTTACTTTTCCTCGAGCTTGAAATCCCGACCTTTTGTTGAAACGATTCTGAAAATTTCCTGGTCCTTTCTCTTTCTGAGCTACTTCGCTTTCACCTTCAATAATCATAGCCTTCTGAACAACAGCCGTATAAGTTGTCAGTTCAAACACAGCTACCCTGCTACGAATCCATGGTTTTAGTCCTTGCTGGAATCTCTTGGCCCGCTTCCCGTCCGTATCCACTTGCTCTGGAACAAATCTTGCCAATTCAGTGAACTTGGTCTCATAATCCGCAACCGATAAGTTGTCTTGCTTCAGCCCCAGGAATTTGATCTCCATCTGGTTCTTCATAAAATGAGGAAAATATTTCTCCAAGAAAAGATCAGTGAATCTATCCTAGGTCACTACATCTTCTCCTTCCAAAGCTTTCTTCGATTCCCACCAGTAATTAGCTTCGCCTTTTAGAAAGTAGCTAGCGAAATCCGTCTTCTGTTCTTCCCCAACCTTTACTAACGAAAAAGCCTTTTCCATCTGTTTCAGCCAAGCTCTTGCTTTTGTAGGATCCGTGGAACCCATAAATTCCGGTGGCTTCACCGACTGCAATTGCTTGAAAGTGACCGTATGTGCTGCTGGTGGTACGTGATGTCCTGGATGAGCGGCTTGTTGTAACATCTATTGCTGGAACTGTTGTTGTTGTTGCTGCATTTGTTGTTGCATCATTAACATCTGCTATTGCATGAGATTAAACATCTGATCCATCTGGTTATTATTGTTTTGGCCCTCGGTGTTTCCATTTGATGAGTCGGGTTGTGCTTTTCTTTTAGGTGCCATCTTTCTGGTAAATAAACAATGGGTCTTCTTTAATAATAGTATATTAAACATATATTAAAACAGTTCATTTGGGAAAATAAAATGGCTTATTAAATAACTGAATAAATAAAACAGCATGATATGTTTAATTTATTTTTTTAAAAAACATAGGGGTACAACATGATCGTAAATAAAACTACATTTGTAAATATGCAATGGTACTGAAATAAATGTAAATGCTTAAATAACTGGAAATAAAATAAAGAAAATGTGCAAAAGATTATCTCATATATATATATAGGTAGAACACCAGCTATAGGTGTCAGTGCTTGATACAAAAACCTATGATATAACAGTCGTACTGCTACTACTATCAGTCAAAGTCAGTAGCTATACTCATACCAACTAGTCATACAATACTATGCTGCCTCTATCTATAAAATAGACATAATACAACACTCATCGATCTGCTAGTCTCAAAATCCTGGTGGCACGTGGCTCAACTCCTCCTGCAATGCCTCTAGAACTGCCTCGGTAAGTCCTAATGCTCTGCGATATGCTGTCTCCGCACTAAGATCCTGCTGTCTCAAATCAGTAAGCTGCTGAGAACTAATCCGATGAATCTGATGTAGCCTCTCTCTCAGTATATAATCTGGTCGTAATGCTCTGACAGGACCATCTGCCTGCGTCTCATACAATCCAAGGATCTCTCTACACTGGTTCTGCCATCTAATCCTCTCCTCCCTCTCTGCCTGAAAGCGTTGGTAAGTCACTGTATGATGCTCATGAAGATCAGTGCTGGAACCTCGAGAAGGTAATGGTCCATCTACCACGATCTCATCCATAAACTCTGGCTGAGGAAACTGATAAACTCCAGGAACATGTGCATAAATGGCTAATGGGGCAGGGAATAAGACAGGCTGCTCCATAAGTGCATATACTGGCGGCTCTGCCTCTGGCTCTATCTGTTGCATCTCTGGAATCTCGACTGGTGGCATAGGAATCTGAGGCTCTAAATCCTCCCACTCTGGGGGAAGTGGTATCTCTGGTGGTGGTCCAGGTGGCAATGGTGGAGGTAGTGGCAATGGAGGTAAGATCTGCTCTGACACTGGGGCTAATACCGGTGCAACCACTGGATCTGTCTCGGTCCTCTCCGTAGACGATGATAAAGAAGCCATCTAATATACATAAAAATAATAACACAAAAACAATCAAATCACAATTCCTAAAACTCATAACTTCTAATCACATAAACAAACAATCCTAACACTCTTACTTCTATCCTATCTCATTTTCCTATCTTATCTTAGCCATACGTTCTTGTTTTCAAAAGTCAAACCTAAGCTCTGATGCCAACTATAACACCCTCCAAATCCGGGGTATAGATTTGGGGCATTATTAACAACAATTACCAATTAAACCTGCACAAGCGGAATATAAATATAATAATTACCCCGAACTATCACTACTCAGGATCTTTTAAGGTCTGAGTTTGAAAACAAGAATCACATACTACACTTTATTACAAACCCAACTAAATAAAACCTGTCTCAAGAACTCTCTTTGTTACAAAACTTTATTCTATCTACAGTCTCACTACACAACTTTTATTCAAACTACACAAGACTTTTATTGAACCCTACATTACTACTTATCATGCTATACCTGATCTGGCAATTCAAAGCTCTCTTCGGGAATAGGAAGGAACACTCTTGGTATAAGAGGGTCCCGCTTCTTGACTCGCTTCTTGACTATGCGGGTTCTGATGGGTTTCATTCTCTACCTTAACTGTAAAACAATAGGAGTAACAATAAAAAGGGATGAGCCAAAATTGCTCAACAAGCCTGCAACAATATATATAGTATAAAGAAAGAGAAATGAGTGAAACAATAAGCTGCTGGTCGGAACAACCATCTGAATCTGTATAGAATAGTAATTTGCCAATGCTGGCGAGTACCAAATGAACAAGACTGGAAACAAGAACCAACATATGCACTATAACCTGTTGATCAGTCAGAATATAGTGCGGATCTATACCCAACTGCATAGACCCAACCAACATAAGGAGTACTCAGGCAACTATGGCCTATTAAATAATGGTCTGGGTAAAACCCAGCCCGTATAGTAACCATCCAGTCCAAGGCTTAGCATTCGGAACAATCGGAATGCTATTGATATATCCCAACACCAGGATATACCAGAGTATATGTAACAAGGGTAAAGGAATTGAAATATGAACAGGGAATTCAATAAATTGGGTAATTCAAGAATTGAAATGAAATTGGAAACAAGCAATAATAATTGGATAACGGTGCATATGAACAATGTGACACCCCCAGATCCGGGGTCGGGGATCCGGGTCGTCACGATCTTTCTTTCCACAATATCACTTCACTTAATTAATAATAATAATAACCTTATGCTGTGACCCCACACTAACACACACCACAACCCGTTATAGTCTCAGAGATGAAATTAAAATAAGTACAAGTCTTTGAATCCACCATTTAAAAGTTATTACAACCCAAAATGATTACTTGATAAATTTACAGTTAATTGCCATTATCTGCCACAAGTTATAATTATACATAATTTGATTCTCAAAAGTAGATGGTCTGAACTACAATAGATCTACCTCTGCAGCTATAGCAGCTACAACATCATCGGGAAGACGCGGGACGCTTTCCACGCGCTTGCGCTGGGTCTGTTGGAGTCTGGCCATCTCTCCTAACTGTTGTTGTGTGAAGAAGAAATAAAGCAAGAGTGAGCCTTACAGCTCGCAAGATAATACATAGTGATAACAATAATATAAGTATCTAAATGGATACTTACTAGAATCTTTATCATGCGTAAGATAATTACTTACTAGATATAAGTAAAAACAAGGAATGAAGTTACCAATACTTCACTACACTTATATCATTTATAAAGCTACTTGAACTACCACCGTTCAAAGTATTATAAACTTTTTTTAAAAAAAAAACAAACATCCCATAGATGAGACCACAAGTTAAGACTTGAATAGATTCAATCTTTGAAATATTATTGAATGAAATAAAGTTACGAGATACTTTATTTAGTCCCGATATATATATATCCACATATATATCTCTTTAACATTTCCTGGAACCTCTGTTATGTAAAGTATGAACAGAGTTTGAAACATCCAATGAATTTTGGAAAGGAAAAGAATTTTGGCATAAACCAGATATCTTGCTGATCAGGCAAAGATACCAATAAGTAACCTTTTCTACTGTAGATGGATGAATTCCTCACCGGTCATCACCCTGGCCGCATTAGGACCTCGCGCTAGACCGTTACCCGGCCACTCAGGCGTTGATGGACTGCCACCCCGCCACTTACACTTTCATAGACCGTACCCCGGTGTAACACCCCCAGATCCGGGGTCGGGGATCCGGGTCGTCACGGTCTTTCTTTCCACAATATCACTTCACTTAATTAATAATAAATAACCTTATGCTGTGACCCCACACTAACACACACCACAACCCGTTCTAGTCTCAGAGATGAAATTTAAATAAGTACAAGTCTTTGAATCCACAATTTAAAAGTTATTACAACCCAAAATGATTACTTGATAAATTTACAGTTAATTGCCATTATCTGCCACAAGTTATAATTATACATAATTGATTCTCAAAAGTAGATGGTCTGATCTACAATAGATCTACCTCTGCAGCTATAGCAGCTACAACATCAAGGGGAAGACGCGGGACGCTTCCCACGCGCTTGCGCTGGGTCTGCTGGAGTCTGGCCATCTTTCCTAACTGTTGTTGTGTGATGAAGAAATAAAGCAAGGGTGAGCAGCAAGCCCACCAAAATAATATGTATAATGATTAACAATATATGAGCCTTCTCATAGTACTCATAAAAGTCTTGGTCAAAAGAAATGAACCAAGTTGATATCTTAATGCGATGAAGTCGCAAAATATTCAGTATATATATATATACATATATACTTTTCAAAATATGGGAAGTCCTCTTCCATGCATAATACACACAGAGTTCCAGTTTATAACTGTATATATAAAAATATCGTTGCAAGGTGATCTCATATATCTAACCTTGTCTCAACGTTTTTCCGAAAATCTTTGCCATTCATAAGACAATCATTAACTAGATATAAGTTTAAAAGATGAAGTTACAAGATACCCCAGAATACTTATATCTTTCCCAAATACTACTTGAACTACCCCCGTTCAAGTTATAATCAGTTTCAAAGGTTCATCACATAGATGAGACTATAAGACAAGATTTGAATAGATTCAATCTTTGAATATCATTATAAATAATAAAGTTACGAGATACTTCATTAAGTCCCGATATATAAATATATTCATATATATCTCCCATACATTTCCTGAAAACCTCTGTCATGTAAAGTATGAACAGAGTTGCAATATCCAATGAATTTGGAAGGAAAAGAATTTTGGCATAAACCAGATATCTTGCTGATCAGGCAAAGATACCAATAAGTAACCTTTTCTACTAGTAGATGGATGAATCCCCCACCGGTCATCACCCTGGCCACATAAGGACCTTGTGCTGGACCGCCACCCGGCCTCTTACGCGTTGATGGACTGCCACCCAGCCACTTACACATTGATAGACCGTACCCCGGCCTGTCGCTTATGCCGACTCAATTAGATGGGCTTACTTCCCGAACATTGGGCAAGTAATCAATTCATTCATCAAAACAGCAACCTTGTTGCGAATATAAAATACACCACAGAGCCGGATCCCTTAGATTTTTGAGCGAGTATTCAAGTCCCCTTAAAATGGAAGATTTTGAATTTGGAAACAAGTTTTGGGATCCTCTCTACCTTTTAAATTCATTTTGAAGACTCGAAAACATTTTTAAGAATGTTTGGAGTAATGCTGATTTAATAAAATAAATCAGTCCCAATATGAAAGAAATATCTGAATATTATTATTTAAATAATATTCCCATAAAGAATAATTGAGGTAGAAGTTGGAAAACTTATACTTGAATGAATAGCAATTAATCAAAGATATACTTATACGAAAGTAATATCTTTATTTGAATAATCAAAAATAAGTTTGATTATCGACACCTTACTCTTTAATACAATAAAGAATATTATAAGTAATAAGCGGAGTCATAATACCTCGAATGAATATTATAAATAATATTCATTAAATAAAATAAAGGAGTCATACATCCTCAAATGAATATCCAATTAATAATCATTAAATAATATAAACTGAGTCATAAGCCCTCGAATGAATATTCAAATCATATTGAAATAATAAAATAAACTGAGTCATAACCCTCGAATGAATATTCAAATCATATTAAAAAAATAAAATAAACTGAGTCATAACCCTCGAATGAATATTCAAATCATATTCAAATAATAAAATAAACTGAGTCATAACCCTCGAATGAATATTCAAAATAGTATTCAATTAATAAAATAAAAGGAGTCATAAGTCCTCCGATGAATATTCAAATCATATTGAAATAATAAAATAAACTGAGTCATAACCCTCGAATGAATATTCAAAATAGTATTCAATTAATAAAATAAAAGTTATCGAATAAACCTTATTCGATTAATAGTTTGGAAAACTATAACCATATATATATAAAAATATATATATTATACTCGGGAACATCGACTCCCGGTTTAGAAATATGTTCACCTTTGGGTCCCCTATACTAAGGGTATACGCAACTACTGCTTATCTCTAGCATAGGTATTATGCAACTATAAGCATCGAAATCAACAGATAGATAACCAGATTACGAAACAGACATGCATATATACCATATCAGCATGCTCCAATATATCGCAAAATTTGCTAATAACAATCATGCACTTATCACAAGATAATGCATATACATATATTTACATCACAACAACAGTTATAACGGGTAGAAAACTTGCCTGAGCGACTTGGGGTGATAAAAGGCTCGGGACGAGTCTGGTAACCTATAAACAACCAGTAAGTTGGAATTAAACCAAAGTCACTGGTAAATCTATACTTTAACTAACTTAGACTCTAACGCTTGTTTTGCGCTTACTGATTTGCTTAAGTCACCCGGGTACCCTCGGCTCCACCATTTTTAATAATTTAACCTTTACGAGTTTTAAGGCGATTCCTTCGCGAGTGTCTTACCAACTGCCTAACACACTTACCATAAATGTTTCATGCATTAATTAACCCTTTTTGGTCTTTAACCTATGTTTCAAAGTAAGGCGAGGGGAAAAGTTTCATTCGCGAAACGCCGTTACTTGAAACGGTCGTTTCTCCTAAACCGTGCATCGGAATCGAACGAACTACATATCAAAACGAAGCTCGTAACATGAGCTATCTAAACATGGCAGTGGTCATAATCTAGCAGGGGGTTCTCGGGTCCTAATGCTATGCACAAAAACAGTCCAAAGAAAATCGGACGTTACGACGGCTATGTTTACGCGATTTCCAATATTTTAAACCATTCAAAACCCTCCCAATTCAACCTCAAATCCAACATACAACCAACATCCATCCTTATCACATCATAACAACCTCAACCAATTCAATTTTAACATTCATACTTATGCCTAAGCTTAACTTTAACCATTCTTAAGTTCTTTTAATCAAAACAACAACATTTACCATTCCAATTCAATACCATTTCAAATCCCAAACTCTAAATCACAAAATCAAGCTACAATATCATCCTACTAATCAAAATCATCTTATAATACATAGGAATCTAGGGTTTGGAGATGGTATACCTTCCTTGAAGTGGTGGGAGGAGCTAGGAAGCCTTAAGAAGCTTTGAGAAGTCTTAGGAATGCTTGGATCTTCAAGGAAAACAAGAAAAACTTCAAGTTAAAAACTTGAAAACACTATTCATAGTCTTCTTCTTTGATTAAATGAAGAAGATGGAGAAGGAATTGATGGCTTAAACTCATGCTATAGCCCTAACTAAGCATGAAGATGATTAGGGAATTAACTCACCAATTTAGGAAGCTTGGATCTTTGATTTTGAATTTCTTGCTCTTTTGAATAGTAAAAAGCCGAGAGCTTCTTCAAGAACAAGCCTTGGTTCTTTTTTATTTTGATGAAAATGATTTTACTTGGCTTGGTTGCTTTGTTTTTGTGTTTGATTTAGTCAATTACCTTGTTGCCCTTGAATTTGTGTGGTTCTCATTCAACCACACCTCCTTCCTTCCCATGTCATGCTTGTGTCATCCTCATGATGTCATCCTCCCCTCCTTGTCCTCTTTCTATTGGTTGGATGACATCATCCTCACTAATCCCCTTGATTAACTTCCTAATCGTTTGCCTAATGACCGCTGATCTGTTATACGGTTCGCTTAACTTTCGTTTTCGTTTATCATTTGAGGGATCATACCCGGGATCTTATTACTTAGGTTCCCTTAACCTTTCTTAACATATTGTATTCCTTTTATGATCCTCTCTTATAATCCTGTAATTTAAATCCTTTTTATCCTGTTACCTTATACTCAATTCTTTCCGTATCTATTGGATTTCCGGGAAAAATCAAAGTGTTCGGAATTGGATTCTGACGATCTTTACATACACTTATATACCACATAGAGTACTAATAATATTCCATAAGATCAATAACAGAACCCCTACATAGCGTGGCATGAAAATTTTTCTCATTCAGCAAAAACACTATTCATAAGGGTTTCAAAAATTTCCAAAAATTGGGGTCATTACAGTCTCCCCTTCTTAAAAGGATTCCGTCCCGGAATCAGATAGAAAACAGTTGGGGATGCTTTTCTAGCATTGTGCCTTCTAACTCTCTAGTCAATTTTCGACATTGTGGTCCTACCACCAACTCTGCCTAGTTTGATAATCCTTCTCCTAAGCACTTGCTCCTTTTCACTCTATAACCCTTCCTGGTTGCTCCATATAGGTTACGTCGGGTTGCATATCTATGCGCTCATATGCCTCTATTTATCTGGCATCTGAATTACACTTCCTTAACATTGATACGTGAAACACGTTACGACCTGCTACATGTTCGGGGTTAGGGCTAGCTCATATGCTAACTTCCCAAACGTCTTAATATATCCAAGGGTCCAACAAATTGTAGTCTTAGCTTTCCTTTCTTTCTGAACTTCATCAATCCTTTCCAAGGGATACCTATAACATTACTAGGTCCCCTATTTCATACTCTTTGTCCTTTCGTGTCATGTCCATCTTGGGCTACTACCAGCCGTCCTCTGATTAGATCTATCATATCCTTGGTCCTTTGGACTACTGCGGATCCGAGCATCTTGCGCTCTACAACTTCATCCTAACATAAGGGAGATCGACATTGTCTTCCCTCAAGGATCTCATAAGGTGACATCTCGATAATGACAAATGATCTATTGTCGTAAGAAAACTCAATCCGTGTTAAGTGATCATTCCAAATTCTTTCAAGTCTATTGCACAGACTCTCATTATAGCTTTTAGCATTAGAGCTTCTGCTTCTCAATACCCATTCTTTTCGAGTTCGTAATCGCTACTACCTTCCGTTCCTAATATTATACTGGTTATACTTTTGCTCGTTAGCGTTCTATAACCTTTTAATAACCACGTCAACCTTAGTATCACGAATGTGTTCCCATTCCGCATACTACCACCACTTTATTACTCCTTTTTCAGTTGTTTCTATTTTCCAAAATTTGATCAATCAAATAGAAGTAAAGGAATTTGTTGAGAGATCACTATGATCATGAACACTTGTTATATCGCATAGTTAGTACAGAAGGTGGCCAGCCTTTAGTACTTGACAAGCAATTAAACAATAGCTGGTATCCTACTCGGCTTCTATCACACAGATAGATAGTCATTCGGTAATACCTCCCCTTCTGGAAGGGTTGTTCTTCTCAGCTTACATGAAATGAAAAGAAGAGAAAAGAACGAACTGAAGAGAATTGTATATTCATAAAAAAAATTTATTGCCATAAAATATCTGGCTTGGAATCTACCTCTGAACTATAGAGGTTTGTCATAGAAGAACAAAACATATATGTATTTATATCAACATCAAGTATTATAGCATCGCATTTCCCATGCCTAAATATTTCTATTCCGTCCATCATTCTATGGACCCATGCTCTTCCTCGAGATTATACACAATCACCTTTGAAACTCCCTCGACATCAAAAATCGAATCTGGGATCTTATTCTATATATCACCGTTACTAGGATTGTATGCTCGCACCGCAACCTTCCTCGTATAATAATACGACTCTCTATTGATAAGAAAGAATAATTATTCACTAGGTAGATACTCTACTTAATTAGTCTATCAATGATAACTTATACACTACCACGACCCGATTAGTGGTACTCAATCTCAACACCCATTCCAATACAACTCTCATGGTTGTAATCAGCTCACTACTCGCAGAATCATTGCTGCCCTACTATGGTCCACCACTGACCTACTGTCGTCATTCACTTTTCCATAAAATCTTAATATCTAACCATACGGAGTCTATACATGTCGTATCAAATTCTCCTAAGGAGTTAACATAACCACCAATCACAATTCATGAAGAACACTCCAAACTCTGACGTACTTTCATGACATGAAGCAGATAAAATTGCAGAAGAGTTTCAATCAAAGCAACGATAGCAGGTTAATACCATTTTTAATCATATGCCTTAAATAGAAGACTTAACTCAAAGGTTCGTCTAGTCCTTTTGGAAACATGGTCCTGGCTTATCCCAAGATAGGACCTCCTAAGATAGATAGCCCGTTCATGGCGATTACACGAATTAAACTTTTACCAACTACTATTACGGTTGGATATTGCACAGTCATCAGAAGGAATGTCAATCTTCCAAACCATAATTCAACCTTCACATTTTTAACCATCATCACTGTATTCTTTTGGCACACACGCCTATAATTATCCTCTTACCTTTAAAGTGTCGGCCACCTCTTTGGCCTTTCCTGATAGTAAAATTTCCTTACAGTCAATGTCATTTTAACCACCTCCAAATAAATTTTCTACCTTATTTCCGATCACTGCTTAAGTGAAGATGTTTTCCTTAAAATCAGATGGGAAAAAAATATCACCATTTTTCCATAAGTTATTGCCTCAGTCTTTAGAGGCTAATCACTGTCAAGACTGACTCTCAATCATACTTAGAACATTTTTTTTTATCTTAAGTCCTAATTGCCCTGAACAATTTCGACCATTACTGGTTCGATCCATACTTTCTCGTGGTTTAACACGTGCCCCACTTGGCATCATTATAATTACGTCATATTTCCTTTATCCACATTTCTATTCTTGAGAATTTTGAATATTACCTTTTTCCTTATAAAACCTCTAAGGTTATCCTTCAATCGTTCTTCCTGTATTCCCTAGATACAAGGCATATCACAATACCATTTACTAATAGTAGAACCATTGTCTATATACTTCTGCAAAATTTCTCCACTGATTCTTAAAGGTTATTGTTACCTTAACCCTTTCCCAATCATACTGTCAAAACTCATACTGTCCCTATTAAGGGTGACATGCCAACCTTTATGCAGTCCCCTAGGATTCATTTTAAGTTACCAATGTTCTATCCTTAATTCCACCTTTAAAAGGTACCTGCATCCTTCCACGAATAAATCAAGTCATATTTCCTTGATAGATTATCATATTCATCATTCCCACCTCGATAGTCTATACCTAACTTCATAATAGCATCCTTATTCAAATTGAGGTCAATCCATATGGCCTCCAAAAGATAACAACGGTTATCCGCTTGTCTTGCCTAATTTGGTAACGATAACAAGGATGTTCTAGAAGATATTGGTCGTGTTCAACGTGAACTTCTTCTTAATAATTCCTTATTTACTTTTGTTATTTATCTCAACAGTCACCTCAATGTTGGGATATCTTTCATACCTGGCGTCTCCCTTTCTGGGTATCAAGCCACCGGTCTTACATTTCACCTTCTTGAAGGTCACTTCCTTCATCCAATTTTTCCTAATTTCTTACTTCCTTATCCCCTTAGTCTATCCGTGTCTCATTATTTATCCTTCGAATTATCTCAAGGTTTCCTCGAATCCTCCCAACTTACAGGGGATAAACTATATGTATCTCTTATGCCCTCAACCATCAATTTTAACTTATGGTGAATCACCCTCATCCTGACGAATGCATACTTTTCTATTTCTATTGCTACGAGTCGTTAGGGTTTCCTCATACCCAACTCCCTTATCATACCTCAAACTCTATTGTCGTTATATTCCTTTCCACTTCAATTTCTTTTTATTTTCCTTTCTCTTATCATTATTTCATGAACCAACACAACATAAGCATTGATTTCAAACATCCCGTCATTCTGGATTCGTGCCCTTAGAATGAATCTTGACAACTTTTACAACTTAAATTCACAATTCATCATACTCGTCTACCTTTGTTCTGGCTCTAAAGCTTTTACACTCTCTCCATAACCTTGGGAATTACTTTCCCGAAAACAATTGGCTGAACTTTAATCAGTTTATCATAACCTCTGGCTCCGTGCCTTTCTTGGTCTTTCACCAGCGGGTGGCCTCTCTCTTAGGAGGGTAAGTGACAAAAACAGTCCTTTGTGGTTCGTCAATCATTTAGAATCTCAAATGATTCCTCTATTTCCTTTAGCCAGGTTCTTGCCTCGGCTGGGTCAGCTTGTTCCATGGAACTCTGAGAGCTTAGCGACTTAAAGGTCCTGAAAGAATTTCTCACCGCACTGTCTCCTCAGGGTGGTGGTTGGGGATAATAGTCTAAGTTCTTTTTAGACAGGTCCATGAATTGCCGTATAGGAGTACCGTCTCGGGTCTCCTTTCCTTACTCGACTTTCTGTTTCCTTAGTATGAAATGTTTCATCCTACTCCCCATAATTGGGGTCATCTTTTAATTTAAAATCCTCATTTTCCACTCCATTATGTCATGGGTTCCTTCTATCTTGATGGCGACCTCCCTGACTATCACGTTCAGGGTTTGCTCTAAATCTTATTCCTCAAACTATGGCTCTCATCTAAGTTCTCATCCTTACGCTCTTGAACTTTCGGAACCCAAATTCTATAGGAATACCTCATTATTCCCTTATCATCTTTCTCGATATTAATCTTTTATCTAATTGTTGGCTCTCTGCCTTCATTCATAACTTTTTCTGGCACAATATGATCTTTTCCAATAATTCGGGCTGTATTGCAATCTCAAACAGCTTTTCGGTACCGGCTCCGGTTACCTTCACTTCTATTTCCATTTTCTCAAAATCCCTTATAAACTCTCCAAAAGACATTATCATCTTGAGTCTCTCCTTTTTACTAAGGGCATCAGCCACTATATTGGCTTTCCCCGAATGATAAAGAATCTCCCAATTATTATTCTTGATTAGCTCTAACTGCCTCCTCTGGCATATGTTGAGCTCTTTCTACGTGAAAATGTACTAGAGCACTTATGGCTTAGGTAATTCTCGCACTTCTCTCCACACAAGTAGTGCCTCCAATCTTTAGGGTAAAACTATTGCCACGAGCCTAAGCTCATGAGCGGGGATATCGAATTTCATATTACCTTAATTGTCTTGACATGTACGCGATTACCTTACCGTGCTGCATAAGCACGCACCCTAAGCCCTTGTGCGAAGCGTCACTACACTTCACAAAATCTCCTTTTCCATCCGGCAACGCCAGCATAGGGGCCATCACCAACCTCTGCTTCAGTTTTTGAAAGCTGTTCTCGCATTTCTCTGTCCATTCGAACTTCTCAGTCTTACGAGTAAGCCGCGTTAAAGGGGCTACTATCTTTACAACTTGAACGAACCTCCGGTAGTGACCGGCCAATCCTACCTCTGGTAGTCGACCAAACCATGGTCATCAATTCATCAGGCGTCCTTTATCCAATCCTGTCAGGATCCTCCATGGGATCCTCCTCAACAACTATCCCTTCTAGGACAACATCCTCAACCGCTACATCCTCAATATCAACATCATCCGGTCCTGCATTAGGACACTCTATCGGATCCACAATCCGATCTCCAATTAGTAATAAAATATCATCGCGATGTTGCTCCTCAACCTCAGGGTTCGGAGTCCCGCTACCATATACGATAACGAACTACGCTCCAATCACGATATTTATAAGGGTTCCCATAAGGGTTTTAACTGTCAGTACTACGTTAGGTAGCCCGACTATGAACTTGGCAAGAGTTCTTATTATCTTAGTGAACTTATTATCTTAACGTCCCATCATCTCTGAGGTTTATAACGCTTAGCTCTGATACCATTTCTGTAACACCCCCAGATCCGGGGTCGGGGATCCGGGTCGTCACGGTCTTTCTTTCTACAATATCACTTCACTTAATTAATAATAAATAACCTTATGATGTGACCCCACACTAACACACACCACAACCCGTTATAGTCTCAGAGATGAAATTTAAATAAGTACAAGTCTTTGAATCCACAATTTAAAAGTTATTACAACCCAAAATGATTACTTGATAAATTTACAGTTAATTGCCATTATCTGCCACAAGTTATAATTATACATAATTGATTCTCAAAAGTAGATGGTCTGATCTACAATAGATCTACCTCTGCAGCTATAGCAGCTACAACATCAACGGGAAGATGCGGGACGCTTCCCACGCGCTTGCGCTGGGTCTGCTGGAGTCTGGCCATCTTTCCTAACTGTTGTTGTGTGATGAAGAAATAAAGCAAGGGTGAGCAGCAAGCCCACCAAAATAATATGTATAATGATTAACAATATATGAGCCTTCTCATAGTACTCATAAAAGTCTTGGTCAAAAGAAATGAACCAAGTTGATATCTTAATGCGATGAAGTCGCAAAATATTCAGTATATATATATACATATATACTTTTCAAAATATGGGAAGTCCTCTTCCATGCATAATACACACAGAGTTCCAGTTTATAACTGTATATATAAAAATATCGTTGCAAGGTGATCTCATATATCTAACCTTGTCTCAACGTTTTTCCGAAAATCTTTGCCATTCATAAGACAATCATTAACTAGATATAAGTTTAAAAGATGAAGTTACAAGATACCCCAGAATACTTATATCTTTCCCAAATACTACTTGAACTACCCCCGTTCAAGTTATAATCAGTTTCAAAGGTTCATCACATAGATGAGACTATAAGACAAGATTTGAATAGATTCAATCTTTGAATATCATTATAAATAATTAAGTTACGAGATACTTCATTAAGTCCCGATATATAAATATATTCATATATATCTCCCATACATTTCCTGAAAACCTCTGTCATGTAAAGTATGAACAGAGTTGCAATATCCAATGAATTTGGAAGGAAAAGAATTTTGGCATAAACCAGATATCTTGCTGATCAGGCAAAGATACCAATAAGTAACCTTTTCTACTAGTAGATGGATGAATCCCCCACCGGTCATCACCCTGGCCACATAAGGACCTTGTGCTAGACCGCCACCCGGCCTCTTACGCGTTGATGGACTGCCACCCAGCCACTTACACATTGATAGACCGTACCCCGGCCTGTCGCTTATGCCGACTCAATTAGATGGGCTTACTTCCCGAACATTGGGCAAGTAATCAATTCATTCATCAAAACAGCAACCTTGTTGCGAATATAAAATACACCACAGAGCCGGATCCCTTAGATTTTTGAGCGAGTATTCAAGTCCCCTTAAAATGGAAGATCTTGAATTTGGAAACAAGTTTTGGGATCCTCTCTACCTTTTAAATTCATTTTGAAGACTCGAAAACATTTTTAAGAATGTTTGGAGTAATGCTGATTTAATAAAATAAATCAGTCCCAATATGAAAGAAATATCTGAATATTATTATTTAAATAATATTTCCATAAAGAATAATTGAGGTAGAAGTTGGAAAACTTATACTTGAATGAATAGCAATTAATCAAAGATATACTTATACGAAAGTAATATCTTTAATACAATAAAGAATATTATAAGTAATAAGCGAAGTCATAATACCTCGAATGAATATTATAAATAATATTCATTAAATAAAATAAAGGAGTCATACATCCTCAAATGAATATCCAATTAATAATCATTAAATAATATAAACTGAGTCATAAGCCCTCGAATGAATATTCAAATCATATTGAAATAATAAAATAAACTGAGTCATAACCCTCGAATGAATATTCAAATCATATTAAAATAATAAAATAAACTGAGTCATAACCCTCGAATGAATATTCAAATCATATTCAAATAATAAAATAAACTGAGTCATAACCCTCGAATGAATATTCAAAATAGTATTCAATTAATAAAATAAAAGGAGTCATAAGTCCTCCGATGAATATTCAAATCATATTGAAATAATAAAATAAACTGAGTCATAACCCTCGAATGAATATTCAAAATAGTATTCAATTAATAAAATAAAAGTTATCGAATAAACCTTATTCGATTAATAGTTTGGAAAACTATAACCATATATATATAAAAATATATATATTATACTCGGGAACATCGACTCCCGGTTTAGAAATATGTTCACCTTTGGGTCCCCTATACTAAGGGTATACGCAACTACTGCTTATCTCTAGCATAGGTATTATGCAACTATAAGCATCGAAATCAACAGATAGATAACCAGATTACGAAACAGACATGCATATATACCATATCAGCATGCTCCAATATATCGCAAAATTTGCTAATACCAATCATGCACTTATCACAAGATAATGCATATACATATATTTACATCACAACAACAGTTATAACGGGTAGAAAACTTGCCTGAGCGACTTGGGGTGATAAAAGGCTCGGGACGAGTCTGGTAACCTATAAACAACCAGTAAGTTGGAATTAAACCAAAGTCACTTGTAAATCTATACTTTAACTAACTTAGACTCTAACGCTTGTTTTGCGCTTACTGATTTGCTTAAGTCACCCGGGTACCCTCGGCTCCACCATTTTTAATAATTTAACCTTTACGAGTTTTAAGGCGATTCCTTCGCGAGTGTCTTACCAACTGCCTAACACACTTACCATAAATGTTTCATGCATTAATTAACCCTTTTTGGTCTTTAACCTATGTTTCAAAGTAAGGCGAGGGGAAAAGTTTCGTTCGCGAAACGCCGTTACTTGAAACGGTCGTTTCTCCTAAACCGTGCATCGGAATCGAACGAACTACATATCAAAATGAAGCTCGTAACATGAGCTATCTAAACATGGCAGTGGTCATAATCTAGCAGGGGGTTCTCGGGTCCTAATGCTATGCACAAAAACAGTCCAAAGAAAATCGGACGTTACGACGGCTATGTTTACGCGATTTCCAATATTTTAAACCATTCAAAACCCTCCCAATTCAACCTCAAATCCAACATACAACCAACATCCATCCTTATCACATCATAACAACCTCAACCAATTCAATTTTAACATTCATACTTATGCCTAAGCTTAACTTTAACCATTCTTAAGTTCTTTTAATCAAAACAACAACATTTACCATTCCAATTCAATACCATTTCAAATCCCAAACTCTAAATCACAAAATCAAGCTACAATATCATCCTACTAATCAAAATCATCTTATAATACATAGGAATCTAGGGTTTGGAGATGGTATAGCTTCCTTGAAGTGGTGGGAGGAGCTAGGAAGCCTTAAGAAGCTTTGAGAAGTCTTAGGAATGCTTGGATCTTCAAGGAAAACAAGAAAAACTTCAAGTTAAAAACTTGAAAACACTATTCATAGTCTTCTTCTTGGATTAAATGAAGAAGATGGAGAAGGAATTGATGGCTTAAACTCATGATATAGCCCTAACTAAGTATAAAGATGATTAGTGAATTAACTCACCAATTTAGGAAGCTTGGATCTTTGATTTTGAATTTCTTGCTCTTTTGAATAGTAAAAAGCCGAGAGCTTCTTCAAGAACAAGCCTTGGTTCTTTTTGATTTTGATGAAAATGATTTTACTTGGCTTGGTTGATTTGTTTTTATGTTTGATTTAGTCAATTACCTTCTTGCCCTTGAATTTGTGTGGTTACAAAGCCACCACACCTCATTCCTTCCCATGTCATGCTTGTGTCATGCTCATGATGTCATCCTCCCCTCCTTGTCCTCTTTCTATTGGTTGGATGACATCATCCCCACTAATCCCTTTGATTAACTTCCTAATCGTTTGCCTAATGACTGCTGATCTGTTATACGGTTCGCTTAACTTTCGTTCTCGTTTATCGTTTGAAGGATCATACCCGGGATCTTATTACTTAGGTTCCCTTAACCTTTCTCAATACATTATATTCCTTTTTATGATCCTCTATTATAATCCTTTAATTTAAATCCTTTTTATCCTGTTACCTTATACTCAATTCTCTCCGTATCTAGTGGATTTCCGGGAAAAACCAAAGTGTTCGGAATTGGATTCTGACGATCTTTACATACACTTATATACTACATAGAGTGCTAATAATATCCCAGAATATCCATAACAGAACCCCTACATAGTGTGGCGTGAAAAGTTTTCTCATTCAGCTAAAACACTATTCACAAGGGTTACAAAAAGTTGAAAATTTTGGGGTTATTACAGTCTCCCCTCCTTAAAAGGATTCCGTCTCGGAATCAAACAGGAAACAAATGGGGGTACTTTTCTAGCATTGTGCTCTCTAGTTCCCAAGTTGATTCTTCCACATTATGATTCTGCCATAGTACTCTGACTAGCTTGATCACTTTGTTCCAAAGCACCTGCTCCTTCTTATCCATAATCCTTACTGGCTTCTCCACGTAAGTTAGATCTGGCTGCATATCCACCTGCTCGTACTCCACTATGTGTCTGGCATCCCGATGATACCTCCTTAGCATTGACACATGGAACACATTATGAACTTGTTGCAAATTAGGGGGTAGGGCTAGCTCGTAAGCTAACTTTCCAATCCGTCTTAATATCTCAAAAGGTCCAATGTATCTTGGGCTTAGTTTTCCTTTCTTTCCGAACCTCATTAATCCCTTCCAAGGGGATACTTTCAACAGTACTAAGTCCCCTACTTCATATTCCTTGTCCTTTCGGGCTAGGTCTGCATATTTCTTCTGTCTGTCTTGGGCTGCTACAAGTCGCCCTCTGATAAGATCCACTATATCTTTGGTCCTTTGGACCACTTCGGGTCCGAGCATCTTCCGCTCTCCTACTTCATCCCAGTATAAGGGAGATCGACACCTTCTTCCGTACAGGGCCTCATAAGGCGGCATTCTGATGCTAGCATGAAAGCTATTGTTATAAGAAAACTCGACCAACGGTAAATGATCATCCCAACTTCCTTTAAGGTCTATTGCACAGACTCTCAACATATCTTCTAGTGTCTGGATGGTCCTTTCACTCTGCCCATCCATTTGGGGATGGTACGCGGTACTCATATTTAACTTGGTCCCCGCACATTCCTGAAATCTCCTCCAAAATCTGGAGTTGAACCTGGGGTCTCGGTCTGAGACAATGGACGCTGGGACTCCATGTCGCGTCACTATTTCCTTAAGGTAAATGTCCACCAGTCTATCGACTGTGTATCTCTCATTGATAGGAATGAAATGAGCTGACTTTGTCAGTCGGTCTTTAATTACCCAAATGGCGTCGTGATTGGCTTTCGTCCTTGGCAAGCCTACAACAAAATCCATCGCTATCTGTTCCCATTTCCATTCGGGAATCTCCAGGGGTCGCAAAAGTCCACTGGGTCTCTGGTGCTCTGCCTTTACTCTTTGGCAAGTCAAACACTTGTTTACCCATTCTGCTACGTCCCTCTTCATGTTGGGCCACCAGTAATATTCCTTCAAATCCCTATACATCTTGGTACTTCCCGGGTGAATGGAATACCTTGAACTATGGCTTTCATCCAAAATCTCGTCTTTAAGTTCTTGAACATTCGGAACCCAAATTCGGTAGGAGTACCTCATTATCCCTTTATCATCTTTCTCGGTATGGATCTCCTCTCCAGTCATTGACTCTCTGCCTTCATTCATTATTTTTTCCTGGCACAATATGATCTTTACCAATAACTCTGGCTGCATTGAGATCTCAAAAAGCTTTTCAGTTCCGGTTCCGGTTACCTTTACTTCTATTTCCATTCTCTCAAAATCCCTTATCAACTCTTCCGAAGTCGTTATCATTCTGAGTCTTTCCTTTCTACTAAGGGCATCAGCCACCACATTGGCTTTCTCTGAATGATAAAGAATCTCACAATCATAGTCCTTGATTAGTTCTAACCATCTCCTCTGGCGCATGTTGAGCTCTTTCTGCGTAAATATGTACTTGAGGCTCTTATGGTCTGTGAAAATCTCGCACTTCTCTCCATACAAGTAGTGCCTCCAAATTTTTAAAGCAAATACTATTGCCGCAAGCTCAAGGTCATGAGTAGGATATCTAATCTCGTATTCCTTCAGTTGTCTCGACGCATACGCAATAACTTTACCGTGCTGCATAAGCACACATCCTAATCCTTTGTGCGACGCGTCACTATATATCACAAAATCTCCTTTTCCGTCCGGCAATGCCAATACCGGAGCCGTTATCAACCTTTTCTTTAATTCCTGAAAACTGTTCTCGCATTTCTCCGTCCATTTAAACTTCTCTGTCTTACGAGTAAGTCGTGTCAAAGGGGCTGCGATCTTCGCAAAGTCCTGAACAAATCTACGATAGTAGCCGGCCAATCCTATGAAACTCCTTACCTCTGTGGGTGTGGTTGACCTTTCCCAATTTGAGACCGCCTCTATCTTGGAGGGGTCGACCAATACTCCTTCTTTATTGATCACATGTCCTAAAAACTGTACTTCATTCTGCCAGAATTCACACTTCGAGAATTTGGCATATAATTGTTCCTCTCTGAGTATTCCTAGAGCTATCCTCAAATGCTCTGCATGTTCTGCCTCAGTCCTTGAGTAGATCAAAATATCATCGATAAAAACTATCACACACTTGTCCAAGTACTTCTTAAATACTCTATTCATTAAATCTATGAAAGCCGCTGGGGCGTTGGTTAATCCAAAGGACATTACCAAGAACTCATAATGCCCATACCTGGTGCGGAACGCTGTCTTGGAAACATCTTCAGGTTTAATCTTTAGTTGGTGATATCCAGTTCTCAGGTCGATCTTGGAAAAATAAACAGCATCCTTTAGCTGGTCGAACAGATCGTCTATTCTAGGTAATGGGTACCTGTTCTTTATGGTTAGCTTGTTCAACTTTCGATAGTCTATGCACAGCCTCATGCTCCCATCTTTCTTCTTAACAAATAAAACTGGTGCTCCCCATGGAGACACACTGGGTCTTATCATACCCTTATCCAAGAGTTCCTGCAATTGGATAGCTAATTCCTTCATTTCTAACGGGGCTAACCGGTAAGGTGCTTTTGAAACTGGCGCCGTCCCTGGGGCCAACTCAATAGCAAATTCAATCACTCTATCGGGTGGTAATCCCGGAAGGTCTTGTGGGAATACATCTTCAAATTCGTTGACTACTGGAATATCTTGTAAGTTGGGCACCTCCTTCTGCGTGTCCACCACATAGGCTAGGTAAGCCTCACTTCCTTTTCGTAGCATCCTTTTGGCCTGGGCCATGGTCAAAAATTTATGCGCCTGCCTCTTTCCTCTAAATATAACTTCTTTCTTCCCGGGGATATTTAACTTAACTTTCTTCCCTTTACAGTCTATCTGAGCATTATTGCTAGATAGCCAGACCATTCCCAAAATCACATCAAACTCCCCTAATTTAAAAGGAATCAGATCAACAATGAAAGATTGCTCCCCTATGCCTATCTCACAGGCGGGGTGAATCTGGTTAACAGGAATAATTTCATGATTGGCTATTTCTACTTGTAAGGGTTCTATCAAGGGTTCAGCCTTAAGTCTTAACTTACGTGCAAGGTCCTTTGATATAAAAAATTTAGTTGCTCCCGAATCGAATAAAACATTTGCACTGACTGAATTTAGAGAAAGGGTACCTGCTATCACATCTGAATCTTTCATAGCATCCTGGACTGTCATGTTGAAAGTCCTCGCAGTAGGTGGCTTATTAGAAGCAGCCCTGCTTGCTCCCGAAGCTGCTGGTTTGTTCATTGGGCATTCCCTCTTCCAATGACCCGGGCGTCCACACAGATGACAATTGGTGGTTGGAACGACGACAGGGGCTGACGAAGGGCATTTATTTGAGTAGTGGCCTTCCCGACCGCACTTAAAACAGGTTACTGGCTTTTCTTTACACTCCCCAGTGTGATTCCTTCCACATATGTTACAGGCTGGCAATGGGGGTCGAGACTGGTTGGAATAGGACATTCTTGACTTCTGGCCGCCCTGGCTCACACTCACACTCATTGGCCGCTTAAACCCAGTGTTCTTTCCCGGTAGGGACACTGCTCCTCGATTAAATCTAGTTGGGAAGCTCTTTCCTGCGGAACCTCCACCCATGCTCATACTTTTCCTCTTTATTCCTTTCTTCTCTCTTTCCTTCTGCATCTGTTCACTTCCAACTTCTACAATCATTGCCTTTTGTACCAGAGTGGCATAGTCCATAAGCTCAAGGATTGCCACCCTATTCTGAATCCACAGTTTCAGTCCCTGCTGAAACCTCCTAGCTTTCTTTTCCTCGGTGCTCACAAACTCTGGCACAAACCTTGATAACTCAGTAAATTTCGCTTCGTACTCTGCTACAGACAAGTTATTCTGCTTTAGCTCCAAGAACTTGAGCTCCATCTGGTTTTCCATAAACCTCGGGAAATACTTCCCCAGAAACAACTGACTAAATCTCTCCCAGGTTATAATAGCGTCTGTCTCCATATTTTTCTTGGCCTCCCACCAGTAGTTAGCTTCTCCTTTCAGAAGGTAGTTAGCAAATACAGTCTTCTGTGCCTCCTCGGTACTCAAAATCTCAAAAGATTTCTCCATTTCCTTTAACCATGCCCTTGCCTCAACTCGGTCGGCTGATCCGTGGAACTCAGGGGGCTTAAGGGACTTAAAAGCCCTGAAAGAGTTTGCCACAGTATTGTTATTTCCTTGAGGGGGTGGGTTGGGTTGACGTTCCAAATTCTGCCTTAGGAGTTGCATGAACTGGCCCATGGGATCCATGCCTGGGTTTGGTACTGGTTGCTCAACCTCGGTTTCTCCTTCTTCAGCCTCTATCTCAAATCCCTCAACATCATATGTTTCCTCTTCCTCTTCATACAGGGAGTCATCCTGTTCCACATAATCCTCATCTTCCTCTTCACTGTGTTCTTGGTTTCTATTATCCTGATTATGGCTTCCCTGGTCCTCAGATCCAGGGTTCGCCCTAGTTCCAATCTTTCTTGGCGGCATGATTCTGATAATAATAAAAAAAATTATTGGGAAAATTCAACGTTAGGTCACAATCATATACAACATTGTGCCTTGAACAGCTCTTATAATGGGGAAAACGTATATCGCAATTCTATTATTTTAAGAAAGTTCTAATACGAAGTGCAGTAATAATAATGATAAAAACAGTGATCCCGTCACTATGGAACTGAACCGAAAGGAAACAAATATATACATAATGCGAGAAATACATAGTTTGATCTGGTCAAAAGTACAACAGTGCTACAGTCATCTGTCCCAAAAGTGATACACAAGAGTCTATCTGTCTAGTCAGAAAAAGGGATGCTATATACAAGTCAACTATCCCGGAAAATTGGCTCTTACTAAGGCCTCGGCTAACTAGACAACTAGACTATTCAATCATTAATCCTGAATCACACACCGGAGCGGGTCAGCTCCCAAACCCTTTCCATCGCACGACGGAAGATATAGTCGGCCTGCCCCCTGGAGATCCTACCATGCCTGTCCCCCTGGAGAGATCTGAGTCTCGCTCGGGACGTGAGCTCTATCCCCGTAAGCTCCCTCCTCAAGGATCGGGGTATAGCAGCCCTAGTCTCATAAGCTCGGGTACGCCTACCCGCCCTCTCTGCATCCAACTCCCTCCTAGCCTCATCCAGTCGGCCCTCGGCAACAGCCACTCGGGTCCTCAATACATCCTGAACATCTCCATGAGCTAACGAAGACTGCCTGTGGGAAGGGTCAAGAGGTGGTGAATCCGGAGCCGCTGAGGGTGCCTCCTCGGTCTGCCTAGGCTCAGAAGTATGGGTCTCTGAGCTGTCATCATCAGGAATCCAAGATAGTGGTGGAGGGGTAGGGGCTCTGACCACCGGAAGTGTGGGTAATGGGGTACCAGCATACACTACCATAGGTCCAACACGCTCCTCAGCTACTGGGACCTCATCCAGGTCCTCCTCATCTGGAATAGCAATAACCTCTGTCTCTGACTCCTCTGAGGGGTCCTCCTCATCTGAAATAGCAATGACCTCCGTCTCTGACTCCTCTGAGGGGTCCTCTATCTCAGGCGCCTCCACATTAAACGAGCTAAGTTACTATCATGATACTTATAAGGGTTCCCGTAAGGGTTTTAACTGTCAGCACTACTTTAAGTAGTCCAACCATAAACTTGGCAAGAGTTCTTATTATCTTTGTGAGTTTGTTATTATATCGACGCATCATCTCTGAGGTTTATAACGCTTAGCTCTGATACCATTTCTGTGACACCCCCAGATCCGGGGTCGGGGATCCGGGTCGTCACGGTCTTTCTTTCCACAATATCACTTCACTTAATTAATAATAATAATAACCTTATGATGTGACCCCACACTAACACACCACAACCCGTTATAGTCTCAGAGATGAAATTGAAATAAGTACAAGTCTTTGAATCCACCATTTAAAAGTTATTACAACCCAAAATGATTACTTGATAAATTTACAGTTAATTGCCATTATCTGCCACAAGTTATAATTATACATAATTTGATTCTCAAAAGTAGATGGTCTGAACTACAATAGATCTACCTCTGCAGCTATAGCAGCTACAACATCATCGGGAAGACGCGGGATGCTTCCCACGCGCTTGCGCTGGGTCTGTTGGAGTCTGGCCATCTCTCCTAATTGTTGTTGTGTGATGAAGAAATAAAGCAAGAGTGAGCCTTACAGCTCGCAAGATAATACATAGTGATAACAATAATATAAGTATCTAAATGGATACTTACTAGAATCTTTATCATGCATAAGATAATTACTTACTAGATATAAGTAAAAACAAGGAATGAAGTTACCAATACTTCACTACACTTATATCATTTATAAAGCTACTTGAACTACCACCGTTCAAAGTATTATAAGCTTTTTTTTAAAAAAAAACAAACATCCCATAGATGAGACCACAAGTTAAGACTTGAATAGATTCAATCTTTGAAATATTATTGAATGAAATAAAGTTACGAGATACTTTATTTAGTCCCGATATATATATATCCACATATATATCTCTTAAACATTTCCTGGAACCTCTGTTATGTAAAGTATGAACAGAGTTTGAAACATCCAATGAATTTTGGAAAGGAAAAGAATTTTGGCATAAACCAGATATCTTGCTGATCAGGCAAAGATACCAATAAGTAACCTTTTCTACTGTAGATGGATGAATTCCTCACCGGTCATCACCCTGGCCGCATTAGGACCTCGCGCTAGACCGTTACCCGGCCACTCACGCGTTGATGGACTGCCACCCAGCCACTTACACTTTCATAGACCGTACCCCGGCCTGTCGCTTATGCCGACTCAATCAGATGGACTTACTTCCCGAACATTGGGCAAGTAATCAAATTGTTTTCTCCAAAACAGCAACCATGTTGCGAATATAAAATACACCACAGGGCCGGATCCCCAAGATTTTTGAGCGAATATTCAAGTCTCCTTCGAAAGGAAGATCTTAAATCGGAAAACGAGTTTTGGGATCCGCTCTAACTTTTAAAATCATTTTGAAGACTCGAAAACATTTTTAAGAATGTTTGGAGTAAAGCTGATTTAATGAAATAAATCAGTCCCGATATATTAGAAAATATCTGAATATTATTATTTAAATAATATTCCCATAAAGAATAATCTTTATAAAAATAATTGAAGTAGAAGTTTTAAAACTTATACTTGAAACGAGTATTAAATAACCAAAGATACACTTATATGAAAGTATTATCTTTATTTGAATAATCGAAAATAAGTTTGATTATTAACACCTTATTCTTTAATAAAATAAAGAATATATTTCAGTAATAAGCGGAGTCATAATACCTCGAATGAATATTATAAATAATATTCATTAAATAAAATAAAGGAGTCATACATCCTCAAATGAATATCCAAGTAATATTCAATAAATAATATAAAGGAGTCATAAGTCCTCGAATGAATATTCAAGATAATATCCAATAAATAATATAAAGGAGTCATAAGTCCTCGAATGAATATTCAAGATAATATTCATTAATAAATAAAGTTATCGAATAAACCTTATTCGATTAATAGTTTTGAAAACTATAACCATATATATATAAATATAAATATATACAAAATCTACTCGGGATCCTCGACTCCCGGTTTTAGAAAATGTTTTCATCTTTGGGTCCCTATACTAAGGGTATATGCAAATTATTGCTATTCTCTAGCATAGGTATTATCAACTGAATCAACAGATATAGATGGCAAGGATACGAAACAGGCATGCATATATATACCATATCAGCATGCTTCAATATATCGCAACATTTGCTAATTAACCAACATGCATCTATCGCAAGATAATGCATATACATATATACATCACAACAACAGTATAACGGGTAGAAAACTTGCCTGAGCGACTTGGGGTGATAAAAGGCTCGGGACGAGTCTGGTAACCTATAAACAACAAGTAAGTTGGAATTAAACCAAAATCACTTGTAAATCTATACTTTAACTAACTTAGACTCTAACACTTGTTTTGCGCTCACTGATTCGCTTAAGTCACTCGGGTACCCTCGGCTCCACCATTTTTAATAATTTAACCTTTACGAGTTTTAAAGCGATTCCTTCGCGAGTGTCTTACCAACTGCCTAACACACTTACCATAAATGTTTCATACATTAATTAACCCTTATTGGTCTTTAACCTATGTTTCAAAGTAAGGCGAGGGGAAAAGTTTCGTTCGCGAAACGCCGTTACTTGAAACGGTCGTTTCTCCTAAACCGTGCATCGGAATTGAACGAACTACATATCAAAACGAAGCTCGTAACATGAGCTATCTAGACATGGCAATGGTCATAATCTAGCAGGGGGTTCTCGGGTCCTAATGTTATGCACAAAAACAGTCTAAAGAAAATCGGACGTTACGACGGCTATGTTTACGCGATTTCCAATATTTTAAACCATCCAAAACCATCCCAAATCAACCTCAAATCCAACATACAACCAACATCCATCCTTATCACATCATAACAACCCCAACCAATTCAATTTAATCATTCATACTTATGCCTAAGCTTAACTTTAATCATACTTAAGTCCTTTTAATCAAAACCACAACATTCACCATTCCATTTCACTACCATTTCAAATCCCAAACTCTAAATCACAACAACAAGCTACAATAGCACCCTACTAATCAAAATCATCTTATAATATATAGGAATCTAGGGTTTGGAGATGGTATACCTTCCTTGAAGTGGTGGGAGGAGCTAGGAAGCCTTAAGAAGCTTTGAGAAGTCTTAGGAATGCTTGGATCTTCAAGGAAAACAAGAAAAACTTCAAGTTAAAAACTTGAAAACACTATTCATAGTCTTCTTCTTTGATTAAATGAAGAAGATTGAGAAGGAATTGATGGCTTAAACTCATGATATAGCCCTAACTAAGCATGAAGATGATTAGGGAATTTACTCACCAATTTAGGAAGCTTGGATCTTTGATTTTTGAATTTTTCTTGCCTTTTGAATAGTGAAAAGCCGAGAGCAAAGATGAACAAGGCCTTGGTTTCTTTTTTGATTTTGATCAAGAATGAATTTGCTTGGCTTGGTTGATTTGTTTTTATGTTTGATTTAGTCAATTACCTTCTTGCCCTTGAATTTGTGTGGTTACAAAGCCACCACACCTCCTTCCTTCCCATGTCATGCTTGTGTCATGCTCATGATGTCATCCTCCCCTCCTTGTCCTCTTTCTATTGGTTGGATGACATCATACCCACTAATCCCTTTGATTAACTTCCTAATCGTTTGCCTAATGACCGCTGATCTGTTATACGGTTCGCTTAACTTTCGTTCTCGTTTATCGTTTGAAGGATCATACCCGGGATCTTATTACTTAGGTTCCCTTAACCTTTCTCAATACATTATATTCCTTTTTATGATCCTCTATTATAATCCTTTAATTTAAATCCTTTTTATCCTGTTACCTTATACTCAATTCTCTCCGTATCTAGTGGATTTCCGGGAAAAACTAAAGTGTTCGGAATTGGATTCTGACGATCTTTACATACACTTATATACTACATAGAGTACTAATAATATCCCAGAATATCCATAACAGAACCCCTACATAGTGTGGCGTGAAAAGTTTTCTCATTCAGCTAAAACACTATTCACAAGGGTTACAAAAAGTTGAAAATTTTGGGGTTATTACAAATAATGATTATCAAAGAGAACTGATACGATAGAAAAGAAATATAAATCACTATTCTGAATTTAGAATAGGGGAAAAACTTGCCTTGCGCGTACTTAACCTGGTTTAACTCACCGCCTTCTGACCCTAGCTTGCTTGGCCTTGCTAACACTGAACAAATCATGGAAAGATAGGCGTTTAGATAACTTACTATATACGTGTATCTTGAATTGATAACACACAACCTTATCAGTCTACCCATGCATTTCTATCTGACTCGTATATATACACATACATTTATACAGCACATAGGTTCATATAATCACGTAAAACACGTAGCACATAAAGCACATAATTAATTTCTAGATTTATAATTATTTTTAGAATCAATTCTAGACTTATACCTGCATTACTAGTCTTATCTGATTTTATTATAATTTTTCGGAATTTATTCGGCTCAATTATACTCCTACTAGGACCTACGAACTATCAATTATCACCAAACCACTTTCTTTCGGAAGAAATTATAACTTACAACTATTTTTATTGGATTCGTCTCATTTTTCTGAGTCTAGGGGTCTTCGTTTCGCTCAAATCGGACTAACGGTTGAATTATTATAAATTAAACAAGATTTAATTAATTAATAATTAATTATAAATAATTAATTATAATTAAACAATCCTTAATCATATTTTTAAATAATTAATTACTCCCTCTGTCCCATTCATTTCTATACACTTTCCTTTTTTGGATGTCCCATTCAATTCTATACATTTCAAACTTACCAAAAATAGTAAAAATTTTATAATATAAAATTCAACTACACCCACTACTTTCTCCCACTACACTCACTTTATTCATTAAATATTAAATGGTCCCACCACTTTAACCAACTTTATATTTTTCTCACTAAATTATACTTTTTCTTTCTCTCTCATCCCACTATCTTAACAAAACTAACATTATTTTATTATGTTTATGTCCTCCGTGCCCAAACCATTTGTATACAAATGGATGGGACGGAGGGAGTAATAATTATTGTATTTTAAAATAATTAATCCCTAATTATTAGGAATTATTATTATTTATTACAAATTATTATTACTTATTCGATCATATCGATTATTTACAAATAATCAATCGATTTAATTAACCGATACGCTATTTATCAAATAACTACGAATTACTCGAATTATAGAACAACTTAACGATTAATCACTCATATAACTATGAGCTACTCGCGATTCTCGCCTAATTACCGAACTATTCTATCATTATTGAAACTCATACGATTCGCTAAACAGATAATTACCGATAACTATTATACGATACGAATAATTAGCACAATATTATTCGAATAACTAACGCTCGAATAATAATTCTAATTACCGAATCATTATTCACACTATTAACTAATTATTAGATTATTAATTACCTTACTTAATTATTTCTAATCCTTATTTACTAATTAATTACCTAATTATTAATTAATTACCCAATTATTAATTAATTAGATAATTAATAAATAATTAGATAAATAATTAAATAATTAATTAAATAAATAAATTCGAATTTATAATTTAATAAAATAAATCAGAAATTATAAATACTATTTTTCAGAATATCAAACTAATTTTTGATTAATTTTTAGAATTATTAAAACTGAATTTTAATTATTAAATATAAATAATTAATTATTTTATTCAGAAACACAAAAACATAACAGGATTTAGGGTTTTTAGGATTGAACCCGGGTCGAAACCGGGTTGCAACCGGGTCGTCCCCGACCCGATCGGGTCGGGAAGAACACCGCCCTGCAATCCCAGAATCCAACGCCGGCGCAAATTTCCGGGGAGACGAAACGTTCGATTCCAACTTGCTTCTTCTGCGTTTTCGACATATAGCAACAAAACGATGCTCCCCTTCTGCTTTTTGGCCTTTCCCCGTCCTCCTTCCTCGTCGAACACAGCCGGAGATGAAGAACGACGGCGGCGTCGCCGTTTTTCCGACGAGCACGAAACCAAAGCCAAACACCACGAATCCGGTACCATTCGACTCGCACAACAACGATCTACTCATCTCCAACAACAATAACATCAAACAACACACAGAGAATCAAACCCGAATTCAAGAATTAAACCCGAAAACACGAAATTAAAATCAACTCAACAATCAACAAAAATAATCACATAAAGAGAAACTACGAATCACCAGCTTCAATTTGACTACTTACACACTCGATTTGGTTGTCAGAATCACCTTCAAAATCGCGATTGATCCTCCTGCCCTGTTCTTCACAAAAACCCTAACCCTAATTCCTTTTTCTTTTTCTTTTTATTTTCTGATTTTTCTGTATAATTAACTGATTTAATTACTAATAAATCAGGTATTTATATTTATGAAAATAATACCCCTAAGTAAAATTAAGGGTCTAATTATACTCCTAATAAAAATATTTGGCCCCAATTTTTATAATTTTTGGGTATTAATATTGAATTTTTTAAATATCCAATAATTACAAAATAAATACTAAAAATTCCCAAAAATTGTGAAAATTACAAAAATACAAAGAAAATGATATATGATAATTTCATGATCATATAAAAATAAAAATATAGTTTTTGTGGGGTTTTTGGTACCCGAAGGGGTCCGGAAAAGTCGTTTTTCGCGAAAAAGGTCAATTTGTAAAACGTCTAGGGGTTCAGAATAGTGATATGGTATATGGCATTTTTAATAAAATAGAGCCAATGATTTTGTTTGAAATACGGGCTTTTAAAACATAATTTTGAGCTGTACAAGTTTTAATATAATATATATAACTGACGATAAAACGCCCAATAAATATCCAAAACACGTTTGGATCAAAACAGCCAACACATAACACATAGCAGTTATGGTTTAACGACTTAACACATTTAATCACATATTAATACACATAATTTATCATTATTATAATAAAATACAAGCGTTATTCCTCGGTCGTTACAGCAGTGGTCCACATCTCTTCAACAACTTCACAGAAATTGTAGGTGATTCCAGCATGGCATAATTGAGCTTGCAATTCTTCACAAAGTCCATCATCTTGTGATAGTCATCTGATTGCTGAATACCCTTGTTCACTAATGCAGTGAAATTGTTCTTCTCATAAATGAACCCAGTTTGAGACATAATCTTTACAACAGGTGCCATTGTTAGAGAATAAGAGCTTGGAGAGAAAGAGAGTAAGTGCTTTGAAAGAGAGTGAAATTAGAGCAGTTGAATTGAGAATGATAAAAGAAAAGCAATTGCAATAAAATAAGCTTTTACACTATCTAAAAAATAACTGATAAAAATAATAAAGTAAAATAAAGTAACCAATAGAAATTGCCTAAAATTGTCGTTTAAAAATAAACTGTAAAAATTCCTCCCATTATCCGTCGTGTCATGCTTACAAACTATAAGTATACTCGATGGATAATGTACAGTGAATTAACGGCTGAGATTAAGACAATTCGACGGATGAGGATAAACTGTTATCCGTCGAGACATAAAATATTCCAGAAAAGTAATTGATTTTATTAGCAAATTGTATTTCGACGGATGACCAAACTCGATGGATAAGGGTCATCCGTCGAGATTTAAATTTTGACTTAGCCAAAATTTCATCATAGATTGAAAAATCAATTAAATCTCTTGCTGCATTTCAACTTGCAAATTAACTCAGATAGATTTAAGTGTAATTAAGCATACCTAACTCACTTACCAACCTTGAAAAGGTGGATTCATCCAGTGGTTTGGTAAAGATATCTGCAAGCTGCTTCTCACTGGGAACAAAATGTAGTTCTACAGTACCATTCATTACATGTTCCCTTATGAAATGGTACTTGATATCTATGTGCTTTGTCTTTGAATGTTGTACTGGATTTTCAGTGATGGCAATTGCACTTATGATATCAGAAAATAGGAATCCTCTCAACTTGCAAACCATAGTCTAGCAATTGATTTCTCATCCATAAAATCTGTGCACATCAACTACCAGCAGCAATATATTCAGCTTCAGCTGTAGAAGTAGAAACTGAATTTTGCTTTTTACTGAACCAGGACACAAGCTTGTTTCCTAGAAATTGACAGGTTCCTGTTGTATTCTTTCTATCAATTCTACAACCTGCATAATCTACATCTGAATAACCAGTTAGATCAAAACCAGAATCTCTTGGGTACCAAATGCCACGGTTTAGTGTTCCCTTGAGATATCTGAAAATTCTCTTAATAGCTATTAAGTGAGATTCTCTAGGATCAGCCTGAAATCTAGCACATAAACATGTAGCAAACATTATATCTGGCCTACTAGCTGTTAAGTATAGAAGTGAGCCAACCATGCCTCTATAACTTGAAATATCCACAGACTGTGTTTAATTCAAGATTAGTTGCAGTGGCCATGGGAGTTTTTACAAATGTGCAATCCATTAGATCAAACTTCTTTAAAAGATCAAAAATATATTTAGTTTGACTAATGAATATTCCATCACTAACTTGCTTAACTTGTAAACCAAGAAAGTAAGTTAGTTCTCCCATCATACTTATTTCATACTTACTTTGCATCAATTTGGCAAACTTTTTACAAAGTTTCTCATCTGTAGAACCAAAAATAATATCATCTACATAAATTTGAACAAGTATACTAGAGCCATTAACATTTCTGAAAAATAAAGTTTTATCCACAGTACCTCTTGTGAAGTGATTTTCCAAAAGGAACTTTGATAAAGTGTCATACTAGGCTCTAGGTGCTTGCTTCAGTCCATAAAGTGCTTTCAGAAGATAATAGACATATTCTGGAAAATTTGGATCTTCAAAACCAGGAGGTTGACTAACATAAACTTCTTCCTCCAAATCTCCATTCAGAAAGGCACTTTTGACATCCACTTGATAGACTTTGAAATTGGCATGGGCTGCATAGGCTAAGAAGATTCTGATGGCTTCAAGTCTTGCAACAGGAGCAAATGTTTCATCAAAATCTATTCCTTCTTGCTGACAATAGCACTTAGCAACCAATCTAGCTTTGTTCCTGACAACTATGCCATTTTCATCCATCTTGTTTCTGGATACCCACTTGGTGTCTATTGGATTCTTTCCTTTAGGCTTGGGCACCAGCTTCCAAACATTATTCCTTTCAAATTGGTTTAGCTCCTCCTGCATAGCTATAATCCAATCAGGATCCAACAAAGCTTCTTCTACCTTCTTTGGTTCTTCCTTGGAAAGAAAGTTGCTGTATAGACATTCTTCCTGAGTTGCTCTTCTTGTTTGAACTCTAGAAGAAACATCACCAATAATAAGATCAAAGGGGTGATCTTTTGTCCACTTCCTTTATTGAGGTAGATTAGCTCTAGATGAAGAAACCTCATTGTTGTCTTGATGTGTGATTGAGTTTTGATTGTTAGAAACTCCCCCTGAGTTTGTGGATCTTTGATTTGAGAAAGGGGAACTTTCTATAGGTGATCTATCCTGACTTCCTGCTCCTCTTGATAACCCGACGGATGGTGAATTTTAAGTACCGACGAATGAAGCTGGTTTTCTTCCGATGGATAACGCAGATTGCAACTCGACAGATGTTGAGTTTTGTGCTTCATTGGTGGTAGATTTATCTGCATTATCCTTAGATACATTCTCTTGATCACTTTCATCATCACTGTCATCACTAACCATCTCCACATTGTCGAATTTGAGGCTCTTATGGTAATCTCCATCTTTCAGTCCTTCAATCTTTTTATCATCAAACACAACATGTATTGATTCTACAACAATGTTGGTTCTTAGATTGTAGACTCTATATGCTTTACCAACAGCATATCCAACAAAAATTCCTTCATCCACTTTAGCATCAAACTTCCCTTTTTGATCAGTTTGATTTCTCAAAATATAGCATTTACAGCCAAAGACATGAAGAAAGTTTAGAGTTGGCTTCTTGTTCTTGAACAATTGATAGGGGGTCATGCATCTTGCTTGATTAAGCATAGAAATATTCTGAGTGTAACATGCATTATTTACAGCTTCAGCCCAGAAATATGTTGGTAACTTTGATTCTTCAAGCATTGTCCTTGCAGCTTCAATAAGTGACCTGTTCTTCCTTTCCACTACTCCATTATGTTGTGGAGTCCTTGCTGCTGAAAACTCATGCAGAATCCCATTTTCCTCACAAAATGCTCTCATGATAGAATTCTTGAACTCAGTTCCATTGTCACTCCTGATTCTTCTAACCTTGAAATCAGGATGATTATTGACTTGCCTTATGTGATTGATGATGATTTCACTAGCCTCATCTTTAGACTTTAGGAAATATGTCCAAGAGAACTTTGAGAAATCATCTATAATTACTAGGCAAAATCTTTTCCTTGAAATGGACAATAGATTGACTGGTCCAAACAAATCCATGTGAAGCAGTTGCAAAGGCTCTTCAATTGTTGAATCAAGTTTCTTCCTGAATGATGCTTTAATCTGCTTCCCCTTTTGGCAGGCATCACACAGTCCATCCTTAGAAAACTCCACTAGAGAAATGCCTCTGACCAGTTCTTTCTTTACTAGCTCATTCATGGTCTTGAAGTTTAAGTGGGATAGCTTCCTGTGCCATAGCCAACTTTCATCCTGACTTGCTTTACTGAGAAGACAAGTTACAGATTCTGCATTAGATGAGTTGAAATCAGCTAGGTACACATTTCCTTTTCTCACACCAGTGAGAACCACTTTGTTGCTTCTTTTATTAGTTATATCACAGGCTTCTGAGTTGAAAGTTACTGAATTGCCTTTATCACAAAGCTGGCTGATACTCAACAGATTATGTTTGAGACCATCCACTAAAGCAACCTCCTCAATGATGAGATTATCCTTTGAAATCAATATCCCACAGTATAACCCTTGCTGTCTTCTCCAAAAGTGACACTTGGGCCAGCTCTCTCCTTAAACTCTGTGAGCAGGGCAGAATCACCAGTCATGTGTCTTGAACAACCACTATCCAAGTACCAAAGATTCTTTCTGTTTCCCTGCACATATCAAAATAAAATGAAGTTGATTTTGGTACCCAAGTTTCCTTGGGTCCTGCCTTGTTATCTTTCTTTTTCTGTTTCTTAGGCTTTGTCTCATTTGGCTTAGGAATTTCAGATTCATCCTTAGTCATTTGAGTTGAGCCTTTGAAACCATTCAATGCAACAAATTTATCATGCATATTATGACTAACAGGAAATGGCATGCTATGTGTAAACATGTTATTCCAGTAAGGCATGCTAAATGGCATTTGTGGCATACTATATGCAGCATAATAAGGATTAGGTGCAAATGGCATATTAGCAAACTATGCATTCATGTTCTGTGTAGACATAGCATTAACAGGCATGAGAGGCATGACATTCATGTTAGGAAATTGAGGTTGCACAGAAATGGAAGTAGGCATGGCAGATTTGCAATTAACAGACAGATGATTTACACTACCACACTTGACACAGATTTTTCTAGGAGCATATTTATCAGGTGTGTAGTTATTGTGTTTTTTAATCCCTACTTTACCATTCCTATTGTTTTTCTTTTTAATCTGTGTTTTTACCTCAATCTTTTCAAGTCTGTCACTTAACTGTTTGACAGTCATGTGACCAACATTAGCCTTTTTTTCTTTCTTAACTTGACTCGACTATCCTGAAACAAAGTTCTTGGAAACAGACCCATACTTCTCATTCAGCTTAACTAGTTTGGCTTTACTGATGGGCTTGCTCACAGCCGACGGATGAGAATTTTCATTATTCGACGGATAACACTTTTTGTTATCCGACGGATGATCCTCATCATCCGTCGAGTCTACATCTGTTAGCAGTCCATCTAACAAATTAGGTTCTAGTTTCTCTTTGTTCTTTTTCCAGGCTTCATCACAGAAAGACTCAATTCCTTGAACTTTGGTGATTTGAGCATGGACATCCCTGGATGTTTTCCATGCCTTAATCACCTCTTGTTCCCGCTCGAGCTGCTTCTTTAAAATTTCTTCCTTTTTCAAGGACTCAGTAAATTCCTCCTTGGCAATCTTACACTCAATTCTTAATTTCTCAAAACCAATAAACTGAGACTCAAGTACATTATTCCTCTCACTTAAAAACAAATTGTTTTCTTTGATTTTAGCATTTTCTTTAGTAAGATACTTAAGTGTAACACGCAAATGATATAACTTTGTAGACATGTCATTAATGGCATCATTACACTCAATTTTAGATAAATGTGCAAGGTTTGTAGTAATTACCTGATTACTTGAGGAACTTGTTTCTGTCTCATCAGACTTGGCCATTAGGGCTAGATTGACATAGCTGACATCTTCATCTTCATCCAGACCATCTGCTGCCCAGTCATTTTCTTGTGTAATAAAAGCCCTTTCCTTTTGCTTGAGTAGATCAAAGTATTTTTGCTTATAATCCACAGACTCAAACTTTTTCTTACTGGAATCTGACTTCCTACACTCACTGGCAAAATGCCCTGCCAAGCCATATTTGAAACATTTGAATTTTGATTTATCCACCATGTTTTTATTTGGCTTGGCTGCTCCAAAGTTCTTCATGAACTTGGCAAATCTCCTGGAAAGAAAAGCTAGGTGCTCATCAATGTCCTCCATGTCATCTTGGCTCAATGAATCTTCACTTTCTACTGCAAGCCCCTTGCCCTTGTTCTCACAGACCCTTGAAGTTGATTCAACAGCTTCCATCTTCACTTCCTTCTCCTTTTCCAACTCAGCAACTAGTGCAATGGATCCTCCTTTCTTATTTCCTCTCTCCATCCTTTCATCCTGCTCTATTTCAAGCTCATAGGTTTTCATGATGCCATACAGTCTCTCCAAAGTAAACTCCTTATAGTCTTGTGAGTTTCTTAATGAGACTGTCATTGGTTTCCATTCCTTTGGAAGAGGTCTAAGGAATTTCAGATTGGAATCTTTAGTCTGATAGACCCTTCCATGCAACTTTAGAGCATTTAGTAGTTTCTGAAACCTACTAAAGATGTCAGTGAGAGACTCACTTTCTTCATTATGAAAATGCTCATATTGCTGAATCAGGAGCTGCATCTTGTTTTCTCTAACTTGCTCAGTGCCATCACAAATGATCTGTATTGTATCCCAAACTTCCTTGGCAGTTTTGCAGTTGATAATGTTGTCAAACATATCTCCATTAACTCCATTAAACAGGATATTCATGGCCTTTTTATCCTTCCTGACTTGTTCAATATCAGGATCAGACCATTCATGCCTTGGCTTGGGGACTGATGGCTCGTTTCCTGTTGCAGCTCTCATTGAAACATGAGGGCCTCTTTCTATTCATTCCACATAGGTCTCATCTTGAGAAAGCATGTGAAGATGCATCTTTACCTTCCAATGATGGTAATTATCTTTATCCAGAAAAGGGATCTTGACTCCAACATCCTTCTTGTTCATCTTGCTGTATTGTTTTGATCTTTAAACTCTTTGTAAGTTAAGAGCTTGCTCTGATATCAATTTTTAGTCCCTTAACAATATGACAAGAATTATAGAAGAGGGGTTGAATGGAATTCTTGAAACTTTTTCTTGAAATAAAATGTTCTAACTCAAATATAAATATAAGTGTATTGATTAGCACAATGCGGAATAAAAACTTAAGTGAATCAAAACACAAGTAATTAAAAACAAGAGTCTTTAAAAACTTTTTGGTGGATTTGAATGATTCCACCAGAGATATATATATTATATATCGAGAGAACCCTCTGTGCAAATATGCTCATAGCTGCTTACAAATATTGAACTACTGAGAATACAGAGAAATGTTAATAATTCTGCTTACAAATGTTTCTCTTGTTGTGTTCCCAGATTCATGTTTTTCTATTTGCTACTTCTTGGTTTATATATTACCAAGATTACAAAGTCAAAAGACAAGATCATTATAAAAACTATCGGGTCTAATACTTTGTTACTTTGTTCTCTATTACCGAGTTAATAGGCTTCCTCATTCCATTTGCATACACTTCGACGCATGTGACTATGCTGTCACTGTCAACTGATATTTGAATTCTTTATCCGTTGAGTGCATGATCATCCGTCAAGTTTATGATCATCCATTGATGGCTTTATTGATCATTCGTCGACTGCTATATTGAACATCCGTCGATAGCCATTTGATCATTCGTCGATGGCTTTGTTAATCATCCGTCGGTAGCTATTTTGGCACTTGACTTCAATTCATTTATGCAAAATTACAAGACATCATTTATGTACAATTAATCAACCTATTCTGCATATCTACTTAAAGTCAACATGACTTATATGGTACTACAGAATATATACAAAGGTGTATGCAGAAATTTGCAATAGACTCATTATTACTGTTAGGTCACACACACACTGTAGAGGGGGTGAATACAGTGTATAGTACACTCAAATCGAACTTTAAGAACTTAAGTAACAGAAAACAAACTTTATTGAAACAATAAACTCTGTTACAGTATGGAACTGTTACCTCTCAGTGATGAACAAAATATCACGAGAGCTGCTAGGGTTACAATAAATAATCTTCTCGATAATGATAACACTTATAGTGTAAACCCTATATCTGTGTTTATATACTACACAGTTACAAGATAATCGCTAATTGATACGGAATATAATTCTGCTTCCTAAATATATCAATCAGATATCTTTTCTTCCAAGTATTCCATTCTTTACGGAATTCCTTCTTCATGCATATCTCTTCTTATGTTTATCTTGATCTTCTTTCCTTTAATCAGCTACTGTCCTTATCTGATTGTCCCTCAGCACTTAAGTTCTGATATCTATCTTCTGATGATTATCTCCTGATAACATACGTACTGATATCCTTAAGTCCTGACTTCCAGTATAAGTACTGATCAACAGTTAAGTACTGATTTATCCTGTTCAAGTAAGATCTGAAAGCTAAACATAAAACATATTAGCCATGACATTATCAAATATATCTAACAATCTCCCCCAACTTGTAAATTAACATAATATACAAGTTTAACAGATATTTGATGATGTCAAAAACATTAAGTACAAATGCATGAGAATTAGACTAGATAACTACAACTTACAGTCCTTAAAGCTTTTACCAATATCAACTTCTGATAACAACTTCAGTCTGTATAAATATCAGTTTTTAAGCAGTTGTAGATCTTTGACTTGGCTTCATCATTTTCTGATCTCTCTGATGTCAGGAGTTGTTCTGAGATAGTTCTTCAACAAACATTTCTCAACATATCTTAGTTCATCAATCATTCTCCTTTTGACATCTTTAAGCTCTGCAGTATCTTCACCAGTTTGAAAGATTGCAGCTCTGAGATCATTGATCTTTGCTTTTCTCAACTCCTGATCTAGTCTTATGACATAAGCTTTGTCAGACTCCAGATTGAATTCAAGTCCCTTAATACCAAGATATGTTCTGATCTGTGCAGTATTAGACTTTATATCAACAATATCACCATTGTGATCTCTGTACTTTGGAACATATATGCTGTCAGACTTAACAGAATAAAGCCTTTTCTGTCTCGGAATCTGTTCTTTTAAGTAGTTTGCAGCAGTCTCTGTTATTCTGTTATCCACTTGAAGTAAGAAAAGTACATGCTCCAATTCTTCAAAATACTTCAATAGAATGGCATTTTGTCTTATATGATAAACCCTACCATCTGTCATGAAATACAACATGATGTATTCTTTCAAGTAGGTATGATAAACCATCTGTACAGATTCCAGTTGATTCAATCTCTCAGGAGTTGCTCCAATACCTGGTTCACTCAAGGAAGTTGGATCATTGGTAGTGTTGTGTACTCTTCTTTCATCAGCACTTCCCAATCCAGTTTTATCTCTAGCTTCCTTTCCAGTAACTACTCTTGCTTCAAAACCACTTGCAGTAGTCTTCAAAGATTGAGTCTGTTTTGCTTTAGTGAATCCTGGTAGGAGTGTCTTTGATCTATTTTCTGATATCAAGTTAACTTGAGCTCTGTCAGAGGTTACTTGCTTCTTCTGAATATCAGAACTTACAATTTCTTGACTCTGAACAACTTGAGCCATGTTAGAGGTTGTTTTAAGAACTTTTCTTGAAGTCAGAGCAAGATCATCCTTTTCATCAGTAATTTCTTCTTCCTCAGGAGGTACATAAACCTTGATAGGTTCACCAACCTTTTCTTTACCCTTGGATCTTGGATCTATCTGTGGTTGTGATCTAGCCAACGTTGCTTCAGTATGTGTCCTTTCTTTGATCATAATGCCTTAGAGTTTTGGAAGTGGATTTTTACCAGAAGCTTCAGATTTAGATGTGACTTTCTCTGATTTAAGTCTAGCTTCTTCTTCCTTTAAACTTTCCAAGTCCATTCCTGGATTTTCTTGAAGAAATAACTGTCTTGACATTTCCTCATCAAGATCTAGAAGTTCATCAGAACTTATCCTTTTACCAGCAACAGAACTTATTCTTTTCCCAGTATCAGAACTTGTCCTGTGACTAGCTTGTCTTGATGTAAACCTTCTACCTTGACTATGACCGCTACCCATTCCAGAGTATCCTTGATCATCATTTCCATCATCCTTTCCTTGCAGTGTCTTGTTAGTGTTGCATTTGGACTTAATTACCTTCTCCCCCTTTTTGGCATCAGCAGGTAGTAAAAGAGAGATAAGTAATTCCACTGAGGATTGGATTTCAGTAAGTTGTGATTGCTGAGAAGCTTGATTTGTCAGAATGTCATCAATCTGAGCTTGTTGTTTCTCTTGAGTTTTCTCAATATAAGCAATCCTGTCAATGGTAGGTTGAAAGAACTTTTTCTTATCAATTTTCCAAACTTGTTCTTGTTTGATAAAGTTCTCCTGAATCTTGTGTAGCTCTGCATGAGTAGTTGAATGAAGACCTTGTAGATGTTTAATACTCAATGCAGTGACTCTAAGCTGGGTTTTTAAATCATCAGAATTTAACATTTTATCAGCTTTAGTCAAGTGCTCAGCAAGATGTATTGCAGTTGGAACATATGAAACTGAGTTCCATTCCTTAGTCCACTCCTGACCTGCAGGAGTTTCACTCCAAGGTACTGGTGCAGCCCCGGTAACAAACTCCTTTACCAGTTCAGACTTAGGAAGAGTCTATTGAGGAGTATGTCCTGAAGGACCTGCTTCATCAGCATCTACAGTTGGAGCAGCTTCACCAGTATCTCCAGCATTTGCAGCATCAGAACTTAAAGAATCAGTATCTTCTGATAAGACAATAGTGTGAGTAGCAATGGAGGCTTCAGCATCCTCTAATTGCTGATCTGATACTAAGTTCTGATCAACAGCCATATCCTGATGCTCACCTAAAGTCTGATCATCAGCATCTTGATGCAGAGAAGGTGTTGGTGATAACTCTGGAGTTTGAACAGCATCAGTAACAGGTGTTGTGGAAGGATTATTTGCTGTTGGAGCTTCTAAGAGAAATACTTCAGACACAACCAAGTGTTGAACATCAATATCAGCACTTGTGCCTGAATCAACAAGAGACACAGATGGTGAGTTAGCCTTATCAGATACAGCTTCCTGAGATGGAGTTAATGGAGAAGAAGTGACTGGAGCAAATTCCTTGTCTTGTGAGATCAGAGATTCCTGATCCCCTTCCTTAGCTACTTCCTCTTCATCATCTGAAACTGGCCTTTGTGCCCTCTGTTTCTTGTACTTCCTTGTTGATTTGGATTCCTTGGGAGTTTCGGAAACTGTCATTCGTCTAAGCCTGTTGAGAAGCCTAGAACCCCCAATTTCAGAATCCTTCTGAGAAATCTCTTTCTCAGCTTCAGAAACAACAGGTTCTCTAGAAGAAACATGTTCCTCAGAATCAGATTCATCTCTCAATACAATCCTCCTTCTCTTTTGAGATGTTTGAGGAACATTCTTTGTCCGCTTTGGCTTGGAAGATGAAGGCTTCACAGTAGGTGCTGAAGATGAAGGTCGAGCAGTCTGTGAAGTTGAGAGATAGGATTTGAGATATGTTCTGAGGGTAGGTTGAGTAGAATGAGTGGTAGGTACTGAGGTTGATGGATTTTGGGTGGTTGGAGTTGGTTGGACATCAGAGTAAACAGATCTATAAGTATCAGGATCAGCATTTACCAGGATCTGTTTTACAGACTTAGGAATCTGTAATGGTCTAACCACTTTTTTCTTAGTATCAGCATTTACCAGGTCATTAAAGTATCGTTTTGCAACCTTAAAAGGTGGGGTTTAAGTGCTGACTAAATGAGGTTCATCAGTACAGTAAATGTAAATAAGTTGACATAATCTAGCAAAATAAACAACATCTCGATCCTCTGTCATCCTATCCCCAATAAAACCAATTATTCCAGTTGCAAAATCAAAATGAGTTTGATGAATAATAGCATACCCTATGTGCTGACTCAGAATTGGGATAACATCAAAATTTGAACATTTGTTCCCAAAAGCTTTGGTGATGCAATCAAAGAAGAAACTCCATTCTCTTCTGATATTAGTCCGTTTCAACTTTCCAAGTTTCGTCAGACTCTTTTCATATCCCAATTCAGCCATTAACTCCCGAAGGGCTGAGTCCTCTGGAATTGAGAAAGTACAATCTTCTGGAAGATGTAAATCCCTGCGTACTGTACCAGGAGTGACTACAAAGGATGAATCACCCACTTGGAAGATAATACTGGGAGTTCCACGTTGACCACCATCATCAAAAAGTCCAGTCCTCCAAAACCTCAGAACTTGTTGGCTTGAAAAGAATTCAGGCTGTGTTAATGCATACCCAACCTCACTATGTGCAAGAAGATCTTGCACAAAGTGCAATTCAGATGGAGCTTCAGTGTGATCAAGAACTGCAGCATAGTTGTTGGGGACAAACTTAGCTCCATCAATGATTAAATCATTTGGTGCCATGTGAAAAAAAATGAGATTCAAGTATGCCTGTTAGGTGTTTATGATAATGTCTGTATGAAAAACCAACGTGAGAAATAAAGAGAAAGAGAGTAAAAGTAAGGAGAGAGATAAAATATGAAGAAAGTAAAAGATTTAAAGAAATCTTCTCTCTGTTGTACTTATACGCTGAACAAAAATGTTACCGTTGGACACCTGTCAGACATGCAGTAATAACGGACAGTTACTGGGCTCGAGAAAACAGGAATCATTACTTACCCAGTTGCCTAGTTTCAAGGAAAAACCGTTCCATTTATCAAGAGAAACAGTTTTAATTCAAAATTGAAACCGTTAGCACTGATTGAATTATTTTTCACTGCATCATTGATATTCTGAAAATACATCACATGAAACTGACCAAGATAAATTAGATAAGTAAGTGCTGAAAATGAATCAGAACTTAATATAAAACAAAATTTATATGGTCATCAGAATATCAATCAGGATTTATCAACACAAGATAAAATAACTCAGAGACAAAATCTTGAAGTGAAAACAACTTTCATTAATATATCAAGACAATACATTTATGAAATGGAAATTACATCAATACTTATACAAGATTTTCCCTAAGCTTCTAATCCTAACATCAATAGCCTTAGTCCTAGCTAATAAGCCTGACAAAGCTGATGATGAAGAAAAACAGGAAGAAGACGAGATTAAGTCATCTTCTTCTTCCTACTCTCGACAAACAAAATGGCGAGTCGAATGATTCGCTCTTGCTGGCGGAGACGATGAAGATGAAGTTCTCTTCGAACGGCCACCAGATCACGTTTGATAACCTCTGGAAATTGAATCCAGAGATTGTGAGGAATGTTGGTGATAGGGTATGGAGTTGGAATTCCATTCAAAAAGACATGAACAGTCTCATCACCATAATTGTAGAACCAGCCAAATTCAGCCATTTGTGATGATAAGTGAAAAATGAGAGTGAGTTTGTGATAAAAGTGTGATGGGAAGGCTGATGTGAAGTGGTTGCTTATATAGGCAAGAGAATGCCAGGAGACGCAAAGAAATTGAATGCTGACAGGTAGAATTAATTCTACCTCGTCTCCCTAGACTTTGAAAAAGAATAACATTCATTGGAAAGAGGAATCATGGTTTAAAACGCACAAGAAACAAGAACCAATGGACTGTTCAAGTACGAATACCATTAATCCTAATCATAGTGACTATTAATCTTCCACTTCAACATATTCTAGTTCGAACTGAGACTGTTATCAAATTTTATTCACAAATAAGCCAATTAAAGGATTAGACTGAGAAATCAGAACTTAGACCTATACCAGAACTTAACAGTCATCAGAACATAATTTCTTAACTCGAAAAAGGAATGCCCATCTTAGTAAGTCCTCATACAAGTTCTGAGTTATAGACATCATAACTTAATCATCAGAACGTGTAACTAGAACTTGTCCTCAGAATTTGTGCAATAATGACACAATGACTGTTTATCTAAAATAACATAGACCACCACAGAAATTTTCATCATTCAGATGGAGTGATAGTGTGTGCATTAAGCTAAATAACAGACAAAGAGTAAAGTCTGATTCACTCCAGTACATCTTAAAAATAAGGCATAACTAAAATTTTGCTAAAGAGCTGTCATTGTCCTGAAACCTACTGATGAATGAGTTCATGCTTGAGTCCACCTCAACTGTTTTGTGCTAATTTTATGCATCTTTTGAAATTCTATTTTACAGTGGCTTCTCAGTGTAAGTGAGTCACGACTGTTTATCAGAATTTATGCTATTATCAGAGTATTTCTCCAGTAATCATAGAGTGTGAAAAGTCACCAAGAAAATATTTTGCTTTTCTAATACATATCTACTTAATACCAGCAATGCACTTGGGTCGTCCCTTCCACATTTTTACTCTAGATCTTAAAGGAGTACCTAATTTTATTCTTTGAACTTTTTGCTTTTTCTTTTGATAAGTGAGGTTTATCAGCACTTAGTACATTCAGCAGTTTTACTAGTATCAGAACTTAACAGATGAGTAGCATTATTCTAATTTGTGACTTAGTAATAAGATATACAAAGTAAACTTAACTAAGCTTAATTATCAGAATTTGCTAGTGTCATAGGGTTTCCACTGAAATAATTACTTCTTACATGGAATCATTTTTTTATTGAAGACTACTAGGTCAGTATCTAGCACAGTTATCCTCATAGGATTGAATAGGTACTTGAACAGACATATCACTTATCAGAGTTTAGAAACATATATCAGACAACAGTCAGTACTTAAAGACATTTATCAATTAAGCACAGAATACACAATGAGATTAATTCTGTAAATACTGAGCATAAAGTCTGATAACACAGAACAAGACTAAGCAGATTTAGAGAAAGAACCTGAAACCATTCCAAGTTTATTTACCAATCTTGTAAAAGTAGCTTCACACAGTGGTTTTGTGAAGATATCTGCTAGTTGTTGATCTGTGGGAACAAAATGCAATTCCACTGTACCTTCATCCACATGTTCCCTGATGAAGTGGTACCTGATGCTGATGTGCTTTGTCATTGAGTGTTGAACTGGATTACCTGTCATAGCAATAGCACTTTGATTATCACAGTAAATAGGGATTTTGAAATATGTTAACCCATAATCCAGTAACTGATTCTTCATCCAAAGAATCTGTGCACAACAGCTTCCTGCAGCAATATACTCTGCTTCTGCAGTTGATGTGGAAATTGACTTTTGTTTCTTGCTGTACCAAGAAACCAATTTGCCTCCAAGAAATTGGCAGCTTCCACTTGTGCTTTTCCTGTCAATTTTGCAACCTGCAAAATCTGCATCTGAGTAACCTATTAGTTTAAAATCTGATTCTCTAGGATACCATAATCCCAGAGCAGCTGTTCCTTTAAGATACTTAAAGATTCTTTTTACAGCTGTTAAGTGAGGTTCTCTTGGATCTGCTTGAAATCTTGCACAAAGACAGGTAGCATACATGATATCAGGTCTACTAGCAGTTAGATAGAGTAGAGAGCCAATCATACCTCTGTAGTCAGTAATATCTACTGATTTACCGGTATCCTTATCCAGTTTTGTCGTAGTGGCCATTGGAGTGGATGCACTTGAACAATCTTGCATTCCAAATTTCTTCAGCAAGTTTCTAGTGTACTTGGTTTGACAAATAAAAGTGCCTTCCTCATTCTGCTTGACTTGAAGGCCCAGAAAATAGCTAAGTTCCCCCATCATACTCATCTGATATCTTGACTGCATTAGCTTGGCAAACTTTTTGCAAAGTTTGTCATTTGTAGATCCAAAAATGATATCATCAACATAAATCTGGACCAGAAGTAAGTCCTTTCCATGGTTGAGGTAGAACAGTGTTTTGTCTATTGTCCCTCTGTTGAATCCACTTTCCAGAAAAAACTGAGCTAAAGTCTCATACCATGCTCTAGGAGCTTGCTTAAGTCCATAAAGTGCTTTATCAAGCCTGTAGACATAATCTGGATGTTTGGTATCTACAAAACCTGGAGGTTGTTCAACATATACCTCCTCCTCCAATTCTCCATTGAGAAAAGCACTTTTCACATCCATTTAAAAGACAGTAAACTTTTTGTGAGCAGCATAAGCCAAGAATATCCTTATGGCTTCTAACCTAGCAACTGGTGCAAATGTTTCATCATAATCAATTCCCTCATGTTGAGAATATTCTTTTGCAACCAGCCTTGCCTTATTCCTTGTAATTATGCCATCACTGTCAGTTTTGTTTCTGAATACTCACTTTGTACCAACAACAGATCTATTCTTTGGTCTTGGCACTAGGGTCCAGACTTTGTTTCTTTCAAATTCATTTAACTCTTCCTGCATTGCTTGCACCCAATCAGCATCTTGAAGAGCTTCTTCCACTTTCTTTGGCTCAGTCTGAGATAGAAAAGAATTGTAAAGACATTCATTTGAAGTACCTGTTCTAGTTCTGACACCTGCATCAGGATTTCCAATTATCAAATCAGGTGTATGTGATTTTGTCCACTTCCTTACAGATGGAAGGTTTTCTCTAGAACTGGATGCTCCCCCATGATCCATGTTATTTTCATTTTCATTTTCTGATGCTCCCCCTGAAACTATGCTCTCTGAGTTGGATTCTTCAGTATTTAGATTTTCAGCACTATCAGAACTTGGCTTATCAGAACTTGACGAATCAGAGCTTGAAGAGCCAGATGCATGTTCTGATGTTTCTTGAGATGTGGTAGGATCTTGAGTATGCTCCCCCTGCATAGGTGCATCTTCCTTTGACGTAGTCTCCACAGTTTCAATAACATCAGAGTTTAATCCATCAGAGTTTACAGTATCAGGACTTAGACTGTCAGGATTTTCTGTATCAGAATTTGAGTCTTTATTTTCAAATCTCAGTTGATCATGGTCAATGAAATCTTCAAGACTAGTAATCTTTTTGTCATCAAAAGAGACATTGATAGATTCCATGACCACTTTTGTTCTCAAATTATAGACTCTGAAGGCTTTTGTGGAAAGTGGATATCCAACAAAGATTCTTTCATCAGCTTTTAGATCAAACTTTGATAGCTGTTCAGGATGAGTCTTGAGAACAAAACACTTGCATCCAAATACATGAAAATATTTCAGATTTGGCTTCTTTTTCTTCACCATCTCATATGGTGTTTTTCCATGCTTGTTAATGAGTGTTGCATTTTGAGTATAACAAGCAGTCTGCACAGCTTCAGCCCAGAAATAGGTTGGAAGCTTTGCTTCTTCAAGCATTGTACGTGCAGCTTCAATGAGAGTTCTATTCTTCCTTTCAACAACTCCATTTTGCTGTGGAGTTCCAGGAGCAGAAAATTCCTGCTTTATTCCATGGCTTTTGCAGAACTCTTCCATTATCAAATTCTTGAACTCAGTGCCATTATCACTCCTTAAAACTTTCACAGAATCTTTGACCATTTTATCCAGATGTTTAATATGATCAATCAAGGTTGATGCAGTTTCACTTTTTGTATGCAAGAAATACACCCATGTGTATCTGGTGAACTCATCCACTATGACCAATGCATACTTCTTCTTTGCAATAGACATGACATTTACTGGACCAAATAGATCAACATGTAGTAGATGATAAGGCTCAAGAATTGATGATTCAGTCTTGCTCTTGAATGAAGATTTTCTTTGTTTGGCTTTCTGACATGAATCACAAAGACCATCAGGAGCAAATACTGTGTTTGGCAATCCTCTCACAAGATCTTTCTTGACCAGTTCATTTAGATTATTGAAATTTAAATGAGAGAGTTTCTTATGCCAATTCCAGCTTTCTTCAATTGATGCTCTACTCATCAGACAGATTGCAGAACCATCAGTAATTGTTGAAAGCTTAGCTTCATAAATGTTACCACGCCTGTATCCTTTCAGAACAACTTTGCCTTTAGATTTACTCACAATTTCACAGTGTTCTTCAAAGAAATCAACATGATAACCTCTGTCACAGATTTGACTTATACTCAGTAGGTTGTGTTTAAGTCCTGAGACTAGAGCTACTTGTTTAATTATGACATTTCCAAGATTGATATTGCCATATCCCAATGTTTTTCCAATGTTGCCATCTCCATAAGAAACACTTGGGCCAGCTTTCTCCACAAAGTCTGATAGCAGGGCCTTATTTCCAGTCATATGTCCTGAACATCCACTGTCCAGAACTAGGATATTTTTCCTGTTGCCCTGCAATCACAAAGACCACTAATTATTAATTTTAAGGACCCAGACTTGCTTGGATCCTTTGGCCTTATTATATTTGTTAACATTTGCAACGGATTTAGCATCAGAGTTTATGTTAACATTTTTCTTATCAGAACTTACACTATCAGACTTTGAATCAGAATTTACACTAGAAGGAACAATGGAAACTTTCTTCAAAGAAGGTTTTATTTGATAATAATCATAGTACAAACTATGATATTCCTTACAAGTATAAATGGAATGCCATAAACTACCACAATGAAAACAAGGATTTTGTGGTTTGTATCTAACAGACTGACTCTTAACTCCTAATTTTGAAGGTAAGGAGTTAATATTCTTATTCTTCCTGCAAAAAGAAGCCAGATGGTTAGAACTTCCATAGTTATGACATGTTTTCCTAGGAGCATCAGGAACAGGTTTATAATCATTGCTTTTATTCATACCTTCCTTTCCATTCCTATTTTTCCTAGGTGATTTTACCTTGTTTGCATTCTTGACATCTTTCAGCTTATGATTAAGCTGCTTCTTTGTCATTAAGCCTATGTTCACTTCAGCTGTCTTTTCCTGTTTTAGTTTGTCAGAAGTTGATTCCTTTGTAACTTCTGATTTTTCATTTTCAGACTTTACAGTTACAAACTTAACAGGTTTTAACTTTGACTTTTGCTTATCAACAGACTTAATTTCTTCAGTTCCTTTATCTTTCTTATCTTCTCCATAACCTAAGCCCTCTTTCCAGTTTCCACTACTTAGCAAATTTTGAGTTGTTTTGCCAGAGTTAGTCCAAGTCCTGATAATCTCTCTTTCCTTTTCTAACTCAGTTTTTAGAGATTCATTTAATTTTAGCACTTTATTCCTAACATAAAAAGCATCATCTCTATCCTTCTGAGTTTGATGGAACATGACTAACTCTTTTTCTAAGAAATCATTTCTTTTCTTAAATGCAAGATTTTCAGAAGTTAATCTTTCACATGTTAAAGTTTGATCTCTATAACTAACAAACATGGTTTTAAGATATCTTCTTAACTCATTAATATCATCAGTATGAAAAGCATAAGTAGGTACCTTTGTTTCAGCAGTTTCCGAACTGCTCTCAGCACTTTTTTTATCAGCATTTGCCATCAATGCATAGTTTTCCTCACTTTCAGAGTCTGAGGTGTTTGTCCAGCTCTTCTGCTTTATGACAAGAGCCTTGCCTTTGTCACCCTTTACCTTCTTGCAGTCAGGAGATATGTGGCCTTTCTCACCACAGTTATAGCATTTAACATTGGTGTAATCTCCTCTGTCAGACTTTCCTCCTCTGCCTTCAGATCTTCTGAAATTCTTTTTATCAGAACTTATGCCTTTCCTGGAAAACTTCTTTCCCTTCCTGAACTTCCTGTATGCAATCTTTGTGATTCCTTTCACCATAAGAGCACACAGCTTCATCATCTCCTCATCAGCATCAGTCTCAGGCAAGCTTTCAGAATTTGAGTCATCATCACTCTCAGAACTTGATGACTCAGTATCAGACTTTATGAAAAGAGCTTTACCCTTGTCTTTCTTTGAGGAAGCTGCTTTGGGGAATTCTTCTTCAGCCTTAAGAGCAACTGTCCTTGACTTTCCTCCTTTCCTCTTGCTTCTTTGTTCCATCTCTAGCTCATGAGTCTTGAGCATTCCATAGATTTCATCAAGAGTTGTTTCATCAAGATTGTAGTTGTCTCTTATTATCGTTGCCTTCAAATCCCAGCATTCAGGAAGAGCTAACAGGAACTTAAGGTTTGAATCTTCAAGATAATACTCTTTATCAACCAATGACAAATCATTCAAAAGTTTGACAAATCTATCATATAAATCATTCAATGACTCATTAGTCTTTGATTCAAAGTGTTCATACTCTTGAGTGAGTATTGTCTTCCTGTTCTTCTTAATTGTGTCAGTTCCCTGACACCTTGTTTCCAGAGCATCCCATATCTCCTTAGCAGTCTTGCAGTTGATTACCCTATTTGACATTACATTATCAATTGCACTATGCAGTAAGTGTCGTACCTTAGCATCCTTAGCAATTGATGCTATGTCTTCAGCAGTATAATCACTCTTCTCTTTTGGTACGGTCTTTGCTGCTTCACCTGCAATTGCAACAGCAAGCTTGGTTGGTTTATGAGGGCCTTCCTTGATTCTATCAAGGTATTCTGGATCTGTTGCTTCCAGGAACATGGTCATCCTTACCTTCCATATGGGATATTCAGATGGTCTCAGTATGGGAACTCTAATGGTCTCATACCGACTCTGAATTTGTGTCTTTAGTGATTCCTCAGTTTTGGTAGGCTTAGTTGGAGTTTCTGTGTCCGACATGATTGTGTTTGGATCTTTAGCTGTATGTATATTAACAGATAGGCTCTGATACCAATTGTTAGGTCACACACACACTGTAGAGGGGGTGAATACAGTGTATAGTACACTCAAATCGAACTTTAAGAACTTAAGTAACAGAAAACAAACTTTATTGAAACAATAAACTCTGTTACAGTATGGAACTGTTACCTCTCAGTGATGAACAAAATATCACGAGAGCTGCTAGGGTTACAATAAATAATCTTCTCGATAATGATAACACTTATAGTGTAAACCCTATATCTGTGTTTATATACTACACAGTTACAAGATAATCGCTAATTGATATGGAATATAATTCTGCTTCCTAAAATATATCAATCAGATATCTTTTCTTCCAAGTATTCCATTCTTTACGGAATTCCTTCTTCATGCATATCTCTTCTTATGTTTATCTTGATCTTCTTTCCTTTAATCAGCTACTGTCCTTATCTGATTGTCCTTCAGCACTTAAGTTCTGATATCTATCTTCTGATGATTATCTCCTGATAACATACGTACTGATATCCTTAAGTCCTGACTTCTAGTATAAGTACTGATCAACAGTTAAGTACTGATTTATCCTGTTCAAGTAAGATCTGAAAGCTAAACATAAAACATATTAGCCATGACATTATCAAATATATCTAACAATTACATAAGCTACTCACTCGATAGATAATAAGTCATCATCTGTCGGGACTATAATGAGTTATCCGTCAGGACTCAAATTCTTATCCGTCGAGTGCTACATTATTTCACGAAGTAAAATCTACTTAGGTGTTTTGTTCATGTAATCATCAAGTACACAACATATGCACAACAAATACAAGGAATAAGACATGTAATAGTTAGCTTTTATTTATTTTTCACCTTAGATTGACCTAGATCTTTGTCATTAGCTTGATGAAGATCACATAGGATGAAGCCATAACCAACCACATTTATTTATTGCACTTTACATATATATGCACAAATGTATGTGTGGAGTAGTTTATAAAGATGCATGCTTAATTAGATTAATGATGTATGTATTAGATACGACACACATGCCATGCTTGCTAAACAAGATAAAATCTGTAACGACTCAAGATTTTAAATTGAACATACGATTATGAGATTCTCGTGTTTATGAAACACGGAATAAAATAAAAAAATTCTTTATTTCTGACAATGGGCGATTTTGTCAAAAGCGAGTTCATTGAACTTGTAAGATTTTGGGTTTTAAGCGAGACCATTGTGACTCCCTCACTACCTGGAAATCAAACCATTGACGAATATTGATTTGAAGTATTTTATTCAAGGAAAAATTGGGAATCTCTTTATGATGGGATCATGATCGTTTTAAAATTACAAAACCCTAGCGTTAATATTAAGTTTATTAGATGCGTTGAAGTATATCGATCCTTTTTTACTATTGGGTTTAACTTAACTTAGTTACCACAATAGGATTGTGAACTTAGGGGCATAGAGTTTGGCGAGATTTATTAGATAAATATGAACAAATGTTTTTCCGTCAACCTATCCAAGAGTTATATAGTTGATATAATTGACAAATATTATCTATTTAAATAATCATGTTTTAGGAGAAAGGCCAAAGCTGACCTAACGCATTGTGAAATATGGATCTTGGCTCACTAGAAAGGATATAAAAGATATTCTTTCCAAATTAATAGTTAAGGCTATTGATTTGATAAAAATAATGGGAGATATAATGTGAATATATATATGAATAATCACTTGAATATAATTTAATGATCATCTGTAAAATAAGTCATTTTATGCACTTAAATATTGTAGATATAAAATGACAAATAACACAAATAACTTCTCTATGTAATAGTCCTTGAGAAGGACAAGCTAACATGTTATAATTTCCTCAATTGACATGGGAACTTGAGAATTGTCCTCAGGTTCAAGGATGTCACTCAAACCCCTCCCTTATTTTTTATAGCTGAGAATGAAACATATGCTGAACAAAATGCTTACCAGAAGCAAATTGATTATACAACTGATGTTTCATGTCTCATGCTTGTAATTATGAGTGCTGAGCTTTAGAAGCAACAAGAGCAGAATGATGTTTATGATATAATTGAGCACCTTCAAAGGATGTTTGAAGTTTAGGCTCATCAAAAAGATTTGACAATAATAAGACACCATACTTTTGCATTAATAGGAGAATAATATCCGGTTGGACCACATGTTTCAAAGATGATAGGTATATGTACCTTGATATTTTGGGTTTCAAGAATAGTCTAGAGACTAAGCTTAATTTGATCAAACAATATTTGAACAACTTATATTCTTAGTTTGTTATGAACAAAATGAATGAGATAGATAAAACACTCATTGAATTGTTAAGCATGTTTAGAACTGCTGAAAATAAAACGTTAAAGGCATGAATTACGTCCATATTGATGATATACACATGGAATTCAAATAGGAAAGGAAAGTGGACAGGAAAGATGAAGATTTGATCTTATTCGGTTCCAAACCAAAGTCCAATCCCAAAGGCCTTTTGAAGCTTGATAGTGGTATTGCTAAAGGAGTTGATTATCGTTTCTGTGGAAATAACTGGATGATTGGAAGTTAAATTGTCGAGCTTGTTTTGAAGATCTAAAGAAGAAGACTAGCAATGGTCAAGCTTCAGATATCGGGTTAGAATTGGAGAAAAAGTTGTTGCTCTAGTTGAAGGAACTCGATACTTAATTTTTCCCATAAGGCGAGATTGAGAACTTAATAAATTGTTATTATGTGCCTGCTTGTAGCGGATACATTAAATTAATTTCTTGTCAGGACAAGAAAGGTTTTCATTTTAATTAAATAAATAATTGTTGTATATTCTATTTTAATGGTAAGGCTTATAATGTTGTACAATTAATTAACAATTTATATGTTCTAAGATGACTCAAATCAAACATTACCTCTAGCATTGTCGTTAAGCCATATTAATGAGAAACACATTTCTGAGTTACATATAGATGGATACTTGGATAAGTTTGATTTTGAATCATACGGAAGATACGAACTTTGTCTCATTGGCAAAATGACTAAAGCTTCTTACCTGATCAGGTGAAAGGGCCACTGAACGATTAGGACTTATACATAATGATGTATGTGGTCAAACGCGTATGATGGCAATAGGCGGCTTATACTACTTCATAACCTTTACTGACAGTAGATATGGATATGTGGTTCTTCTGAGGAACAAATCTGATTCTTTTAAAATGTTCAAAGAATATAAGGCCAAAGTAGAAAAGCAAACAAGGGAAAAGTATAAAAGTTTTCCGATCAGATCGTGGAGGAGAATACTTAAGCCTCAAATTTAAGAGTTTCTTGAAGGAGTGTGATATTGTATCACAACTTACTCCTTCTGAAACACCTCAATCGAATGAAGATTCTGAGAGGAGAAATCGTACATTGTTGGACATAGTGCGATCGATGATGAGTCTAGCGGATCTTCCATTCAGTTTCTGGGGTTATGCTCTAAAAACGACTACATATACACTTAACCAAGTTCTGACTAAAGCACTTCACAATATTGCGTTTGAGATATAGACTAATAAACGTCATAGCATGTCATTTATGAAAATTTGGGGACGTGAAGCGTTTGTAAAATGTTTATCCTCTGACAAGCTTGGACCAAAATTAGATAAATGCTATTTTATGGGATATCCAAGTGAGACTAGGGTATAGTTTTCATAATCCATCCGAGAACAAAATTTTTGTTGCTCGGACCAATGTATTTCTTGAGGGAGAACTACCTTTTAAGAAAATCAGTGGGAGGATAATACATCTCGATGAAGATCGAGAACCACATGATAACATTGAACAAGAGTTGGAACAAGATCAGGATGCACATCAAAATGTTGAAAGTAATCCTGTTCAGAAAATACAGGTTGTTCGTAGATCTAGTAGGATTCACCGTGAGCTCGAGAGATATTATGAATTTCTCTTAACTCAAGGTGGTGATGTGATGCTTACAGATAATGGTGAGCCTCTCACCTACCAAGATGCTATGAATAGTTGAGACTTCGAGAGATGGCTGGAGGCCATAAAATCTGAGATGGAATCCATGTATGAAAATAAAGTATTGACTTTACTTGATCCACTCAAAGGGGTGAAACCTATATGGTGCAAGTAAAATAGTTCGAATTGTTTATAATATTAATTAAGTATGACTTAAGTAATAAGATTAATAAAGATATTCAAATTTACTATATCAATTATGAAATTCAGTTGTTAAATAATTAAGTGTGACTTAATTATTAAACAAATAGGAATTTCGAATTAAATAGTAACTCCTAATTAATTAAGAGTTATAATTATTTTTCTACTCTCTATATAATATCTCTTGTGTGGCTGATTTTATGTGCAAGACTTTTACTAAAACCCTAGCCACCAAGAGAAAAGATGGAGAGAGTAAGAAGAAACGAGTTTGTGGTAGTACACATCCAATCCTTGAGTTCAAGCATTCGTGTAATAACTCGAATTTTTGAGACCTTGTAAAACGTTTAATGAATAGTAACCCTGACGGATGGGAAAAACTTTTGAGCCCACACTATGTAGTGCATGAGAAAAGGAGTTTCGGAGTTGATATTATGATTATACGTACCAAATGAGTGTATGTAAACGCTATTAGTTTTCGAAGAAAACGAACTTTGAAAAATGACCGTTTTTATGACTCATCGAGGATCACGGGAATCACAATATAACTACAAGATTAAAACCCTATGGATTTATATTCAAGTATGATAATTCAAAATATAAGGAATAAATACGAAAGGAATTACGTCGCGAACCATTTACGAGTAAGTATTACGAAAACGTTTAAGCAACTGAGCGAACGCGTAATCGATTAAATAAACGTAACGCACAAACTAACCATGGTAAGAAAGTAACCATGGTTACTTCATCAAATAGTGAGCTAACCATAGGATGATCAAGCAAGCTATCTAAATAGTATGCTAAGGAAGCTAGCACATGTAGTTAGCTTGTAAACTAGCAAGCTACTTGGATTTTTCCCCAAGATTTGCAACAAGGAATAAACCAAGAATTCTATACTAGGAAGAATAAAAATCAAGGGAAAGATATCACCACCCCATTTCCTAGAAGCACCCAAGGAAGTAAGCATAAATACCCCCTTCTCTCCCCACTTGTTTCCGTTCGGCTTTTCAAGAAAGAAGGGAGGAATTTAAATTCAAATCTCAAACTCTAGCCATGGTAAAATCATCCCATTAATTCTCAAGCTTCCTAACAATAAAACTAAGGTAACAAAATTCTTTCATCTCTTTTTATCAAGGTTTAATGGGTGAAATAAAATCAAGAAAGTCACTAGTGAATAGTATGAATAGTAACTCCTCTTTGGTTTCTTGATTTCAATGGTGGTTTTAGGTTCTAAAAACCATACCAAGCACTCCCAAGACTCCACCATCCTCAAGAACACATCTCAAGCTTTCAATAAAGTTAAAAATCTTTGGCCCAACTTTATTTAAGATTCATTTTCAAGATCCATTTAGTATATAGTTATAAACCTAGTTTTAGAAGTGGTAGTGATGAAATCTTGATATTTAGTTTAGTAGATTTAAGGTTGATTGTTGTTACCTCAAGAACATGATGTTATTGAGAGAAATTTGTGTGTTGATGATTAAATTATGATTGTTCGTGGTTGTGTTAAGAGTTAGGGCGTAAACGAAACCCCGATCGTAAACGTAATTCCGTTAAAACCAACAAATCGTAACTTAGAGTTTCTGCAGAAATTCCCGGAGATGTAAACTGTAAAAAAACCCTTTATTATGATAGACAATGTTATAAGGATCGTTTAGGTTCTTGAATCGCTTGATTCCGATTTACAGATCAAAAGTTATGGGCGTTTTACTAAAAGTGATTTACGCGACAAAAACTGCTATGAATTACGTACTTTGAAAATATAAAGGATCGACTTAAAAGTGTTCATGAATCATGAAATTTTACAGAGAGTAAAATTTTGAGTTTTCTAACTATCATAAAAATTTCAAGTGAAAATAATTATTTTTCGGTTTTATAAAAATATCGGAGCCGAGGCCGCGCGATTAGAAAACATAGAATTCATAAGCGGAGCCGACGACGAAAATGAAAATGAACCTAAGATACTTAGAAAAATGAAGCGACCATGATGTAAATGAGAACTTAAAGGAACAATAAAGGTAATATAAGTTGAGAGGTGGATAATAAGTAGCACATGAGTGCGAGTCGCCGTAAATTAGAACGGGACCTAACGAAGTGAATTATGTTATGATTATAGATTTCCGAGCGGAACCTAGAGCATCCTCCACCTCAAGATACCCAGGAAAGTTTATGAACCCAACTCCATTTACTGTTGTGTTGTGAAAGAATTGTTTTATTATCATTGTATAAATACCAAGTTTTCCATGATACGTAGTTGTTGAATTTTCGCATAATGTAGCGATGTTGTACGATAAGTATATATCGTGAAATGTTAATTCCGCTTTAAGCGTGACGTATTATATAAGGCCGAGAGTCGGTCAGGATTTTAAGACAAAAACCCGGGAGTCATTCCGGTGATATTATAGGACGATTATAAGTCCATAGTAGTACGTTTTAAAGGGACTCAACGTCCACTTACGAAACATTAAAATACCTCGAACTTTTATTAAAATGATTTCCCCATCAACTATATTTTATTGTTCGAATAATAAATACTATATACCTATTCCTTTATTACGAGAGAAGTATACTCCAACGATTATGTATTTCAAACCCGATTATATATGAAAGATTATTAACTACGCAGACAGAAACTAGTTGAGGAATATTATTTTAAAATTCTTTTAGGGAGTAAACTCATTTGAGGTTTATTTATTTATCGATTATTATTTAATTATTTATTATTCAGTAAAGGGTTTATTATTGATCCTGATTTAAAATATACTTCCTGATTTCGGAACATCATTCGAATAATTTCAGATCGTCGGTGAATATTATCCCGACTTATTTAATATTTTGAATATAGTTTCAAGGAGAAACTTTTCCCCCTTATTTAATTATCTGTTGACAACGGTCAACTCACATCCTTAGTACTTCCTCCGAAAATCTCGGAAGTACGTATATACATATATACACTTATATCTTAGTGAGATAAGCTGTTTCCATCAACAAGCAAAATGCTTGGGGAACTTCAATGTGGTTCGAGTTCTCGAGATTGATAGAATTCTTTTAAAGGACAAGGGAGGGGTAGACTCTGGTACTATGTCTACTAGATGGACTACCAAAGGTATCGCAGGTGAAGGTACTCTGTGTACTCAGGAACTTGTGAAGTATGTGTATACCCAAAAATGGGACACGTAGCCCGAATGCGGAAAGGGTGATAACCGGGATACGAAGGTGTCATCCTTCTACTAGTAGAAAAGTTTACTATTATCGTATTACGACTGATCATCGTATACGGTGGCTCCAACGAGTGTCCTAATTTCTTCCAATTGGAATTGTGATGCAATACCGTAACCCAAGCCTAGGTGCTGGGTTTTCTATTATGGTATTCGCAAGATAATAAAATTCCCTAAAGAACTATTTTCATAAGAAGGTGTGTATCACCAAGGAAAAACTATTTTCGACTAAAACATAATTATCATTTATGATGTTTTACGTAGGTTATCATACAGTCATTTTCATACTGTAAATTATTATGATGGGCATTATAGCTCACACTTGTTTTCTTAAATTGACACAACACAACAGTGAATCAAGATGCCTGCCATGAGAACCACAGCCAGGAAACGGGTAGGAAATGGCCAGCTGTTCCGTAGATTGTTTGGTGTTGTTCCACAGGTAGTTCGAATAAGCTGGATTAGTTTTCAGTTGTTTTTAGTTCGGCTTATTTATAAATATGACTTATGTAAGGTATTAAACAAGAAACTTATATTTGGCCAGCGGACCCGCCTTACTTAAAGGTTACTCCCCGGTAAGACCTAATCATTTTTGGGTTGTAATAATTATCATTTGATGGTTGAAATCACTCGAGTTATGAATGGTTCGTTTCCAAGACAATAACCTGTAAGTGTGTGTGTGTGATAAGTGCGGGGTCGTGAAGCGTGAGTATTTTTATATTATGGTGTGAGTTATGTGGTTGTAATAGTTAGATGGCGTGGCCTCCGAGATTCCTGACCCCGGATTTTGGGGCGCCACAGAAATGGTATCAGAGCCTTAGGTTATCAAATCTTGGAAACGATAGGATATAAAATACGCAGAAATAGGAATAATAAAATAATCAATTAGAACTCAAGTCGAGTTCGTCGTCGGGCTACTCGGGCTACACGGGTAGTCTTGATAGTTTTACCCTCAAGGGAATTCCGACTCTAAGTTAGTTATACCTTGCCTATTGTGTCAGGTACCAGTGGAGCCTATGAGGGAGGTTGACTCTGTTGATGATGTTTTGATTCCTGAGTGTGACCCTACTCCCGAGCCAGAGAACCCACCCTTTGATGATACAGACGATGACCCTACTGAGGATGTCCCAGTGGAGTAGACTGACCTTCCTGTCCCCGTAGCTAATGGCGTTGAGATGACTCCGGGAGATGGCGTAGGCTGGAGGGATGTAGAGATGTACCCTCACCCGACTATTCGTTCTCCTTCCCAACCCTCAGGGATTCAGAGCCCTATGCCCTATACTGATGATGATGATGAGGAGGGGATACGTGCACAGATCTATGAGGCTTATGACATATCCTCTAGCGACCCAGATTCACCTCTACCACCCCCAGCGACCATCCATGTAGGTGTACATGACTGGATGGTGGCTCATCTTAATGCTGAGATTACTGTGACATTTACTTGCATTGTGGAGTTACACCAGGCACTGACAGCTGAGAGAGCCACCCGACTAGGATACCCAGGGGATTTCAGAGCTGCTTCCCCAGCCATAGCCCGCAGAGAGATCGATGGGATTGAGCTCCGTACCAGGGTTCAGATGAGGATGACAGTGATTGGAGGATACATCCCGATGGTTGATGCAGAGTTGATGTTGGCAGGAGTGATGAGGAGGGTGCGTGACCTCACATGCAGTGACAGTGACTGAGGGACTAGTGACTAGATACGGACCTTGAAGAAGGCTAGGTGATTTGTCACCAATTTTGATAGGATAGCTAGTAGTAGATAGCGTTCCTAGCCCTTCAGGGTACACGGCTTATGTATTTTCATTCCAGTATTTAGGACAAGTAGTAATGTATTGTAATCAGGCATGTATGAACTCAGCTAGTTGTTTCGTCCCCAACATATAAGTGGGAGATCTTATGAATATATATCTAAGCAGTTATTAAGAAAATGATGTCCATATTACTGCACTTTATAAAAACCTGCTAGGTAATAAATGGCATGCTTACATATGAATAAATTCTAAAATATCGCAACTGTGTTTACCAATTTTCATTATCAGAACAATGCCACCCCGTAGAAGAGGAACTAGGGCACAGCCCACAGAATTTGTTAACCAACAATGGAATGAACCTGACCCTGTAGTAAATGAAGAAAGTGAAGAGGATCTAGACTATAATGAATATGATGAGGAAGAATATGTAAAAGAAGTGGCTGAGGATACCTATCAGGGAGGGAACCCCATGAATGAATTTATGGAACTGTTAAGAGCAAATCTGAACCAACAGCCTATTCCACCACAGCCACATGCTGCCCAACAGACTGCAACTATTGCCTTTAGGGCCTTGAAATCTCTCAAACCCCTAGAGTTTCTAGGATCGTCCGACCCCGTTGAAGCACGGGCCTGGCTCAAAGAGATAGAAAAGTCCTTTGAGATATTAGGTGTTGAGGTAGGACACAAGACCATTTTTGCTTCTTACATACTGAAAGGAGAAGCTAACTACTGGTGGGAGTCCAAACGAAACCTAGAGACTGATGCTGTGATCCCATGGGATAGATTTACCTGACTGTTCTTAAATAAGTATTTCCCTAGGTTTATGGAGACCTAGATGGAGATTAAATTTCTGGAGTTGAAACAGGATAAGATGACTATGGCAGAATATAAGGCCAAGTTTACTGAGTCTTCAAGATTTGTGCCTGAGTTTGTGAATACCGAAGAGAAGAAAGCGCGAAGGTTTCAGCTTGGTCTGAAATAGTGGATACAAAATCGAGTGGCAGTGTTAGAGCTAACAGACTATGCCACCTTAGTGCCAAAAGCCTCGATTGTTGAAGCAGGCAGTGAGCCAGTGGATACAACTGCTTCTACCCCATATGCTAACATGGAGGGAGTTGCTCCAGTCGTGACTCTACAGGTAGTCCTATAGGCCCATAGTATTGGGAGTATTTCATCCACCCAGTTATTCCTCGACTTCTCGATCCTCCTCTTTAGTCCATCAAGGATTATTCGATTCGCCACTTTCGCTTGCCCATTGGCTTGCGGGTGAGCCACAGAGGTGAATCGTAATTCAATTTCATTCTCTTCACAATACTTCTTGAATTCCTCATTATGGAACTGTGTTCCATTGTCAGTGACTAGGATGCGGGGAATTCCATATCGGCACATGATATTTTCCCACAGGAATTGTACAACGTGCTTAGTTATGATTTTGGCCAAAGGCTTGGCTTCAATCCACTTAGTAAAATAATCAATGGCTATAATCAGGAATTTCCTTTGTGCCGTGGCCATGGGGAAAGGCCAAAGTATATCCATTCCCCACATAGCAAAGGGGATGGGTGTGTTGATGGAGGTCAGCATCTCGGAGGATTATCTAACAACAGGTGCATGCTTCTGACAAAGGTCACACTTCTTCACATAATCTTTGGCATCAGCCATCATTTCTGGCCAATAGAAGCCTAGACGGGTTATCTTATGAGCTAATGCTCTGCTCCCCCAAGTGTTGCCCACAGACACCTTCATGCATTTCTTTAAGTGCCAAGCGTGCCTCATTGGGCCTGAGACATCTTAAGTAAGGAACCACATAAGATATTTTATACAAAATCCCATCTATCAAGGATTATCTTAGTGCTCGAACAGCCAACTTTTGTGTTCACTAGCATCGTTTGGCAACCAACCGGTTTGAATATGGGTCTTAATGGTATCTATCCATGACGTCCCCAGACCTATAGGAGCTACAAGCTTAACATCAATGATCCGTGTCTTCAGAATACGGAATTATACACTTCCTAAACTTTCCTCTATCTTAGATGAAGCAAATTTTTATAATGCATCTGCCTTAGCATTTTCCTCCCTTGGAATGTGCTCAACATGGCATTCATCGAATTGGGTCATCACAACCCTTACTAGGCGGACATACTTAGCCATCGTACCATCCCTTGCCTCAAACTCTCCCTTTACCTAGGATATGACCAGCTTTGAGTCTCCATAGACCTTTAATTTCTTGACTCTAAGTGTCCCTTCTAAGCCAAGGCCAGCTATCAGAGCTTCATATTATGCCTCATTATTTGTGGTCGAGAAGTCAAACTTCATAATATATTCAATTAAGAACCCATCGGGGCTTTGTAAAACTAACCCTGCTCCACTTGAATTTGTTTTTGATGCCCCATCAAAATAGAGAACCTAATATTCCTTCTCCTTATTATCCTTTTCTTTGTCCCCCTTATCAACTTCCTTGTCTTGAGGTGTGGTATCTTCCTGCCCCCCGACTTCTTGGTTGGGTATGGTACATTCCACCACGAAGTCAGCCAATGCCTGGGCTTTTATTGCCGTTCATGGCTTATACTTGATGTGGAATTCTCCCAGCTCTATTGCCCACTTAATCAACCTCCCACTAGCCTTGGGACTATGAATGATATTTATCAGGGGTTGCTTTGTTAGCACCTCAATCTTATGAGCCTGGAAGTAAGGACGCAACTTTCTCGAAGCCATTACCAAGGCTAAAGCAAACTTCTCAATAGTTGAATAATTCAACTCAGCTCCATGTAGAATTTTGCTGACACAGTATACGAGTTTCTAGATTTTCAGTTCCTCCGTAACCAATACAGCACTCATGGCACTCTCTGAAACGACCATGTATAAGTATAAAACTTCATTCAAAGCTGGCTTGGCCAATAACGGGGCCTGAGCCATATATTTCTTTAATTCCTCGAATGCCTTCTGGCTTTCTTCACTCCTTACAAAATCCTTAACCTTCTTTAAGGACTTGAAGAATGACAAGCACTTGTCTCAAGACGTGGAGATGAATCGTCCTAACGCAGCAACCCTTCTAGTGAGCTTTTGAACATCTTTGATAGTTCTTGGTGGTTCCATGTCCAGGATTACCTTTATTTTATCGGGATTGGCCTCAATTCCTCTCTTGGAGACCATCAATCCCAAAAACTTTTCGAATCCTACTCCGAAAGTACACTTTGTAGGATTTAACATCATCTTCTGGTACCTCAGGACCTCGAAAGCTTCCCTCAAATGGGTTATATGACCAGTCTTTAATAGACTCTTGAGTAACATGTCATCAACATAAACTTCCATGGTCTTGCCGATAAGATCCTTAAAATATTAATTTACCAACCTTTGATAGGTGGCTCCTACATTCCTGAGACCAAATGCCATAACAAGATAACAATAAACACCAAAGTCAGTGATGAATGATACCTTTGGGATGTCGTCCTTATGCATCTTGATCTGATTGTATCCACTATATCCATCCATGAAACTCAGCATCTCATGTCCAGCAGTGGCATCTATCAAAGTATCTATCCTTGGCAACGAGAAACAATCCTTAGGGCATGCGTCATTCAGATCAGTAAAGTCCACACACATCCTCCATTTTCAATTAGCCTTCTTCACCATTACAGGGTTTGCTAACCATTCCGGAAATTGTATCTCCTCGATGAAACCAGCCTCTAAGAGCTTCTCTACTTCCTATTTTATAGCTTCTTGCCTCTCTAGAGCAAAACTTCTTTCTTTTGCTTCACTGTCTTCCGATTTGGATCCACATTCAGCTTGTAAGTAATCAGTTCTGGGTCTATGCCTGGCATATCAGCCGTTGACCATGCAAACACATCACTATTTTCTTGCAAAATTTCACCAACTTCCCTCTAAGGGGCTTCTCTAGTGTGGCTCCAACGAAAGTCACCTTCTCAGGATCCTCGGGAGCTAAAGAAATCGAAACCAAGTCTTCTGCTGGCTTCCCTCTTTTCTCATCATTCTCTCGAATATCCAGATCTTCAATAGGCAGAACCTTCCCTCCAACTCCATCTTCCCTTAGTGAGGCCACATAACAACTTCTAGCCATTTTTTGATCTCCCCTCTCATCTCCAGTCCCATTCCGGATGGGAAACTTCATAACTGAATGGTAGGAAGAAGGGAATGCCTTAAAGGCGTGAATCCCCGTTCTTCCCATGATAGCATTGTAAGTTGAACTAGCCTTCACCACCACAAAGTCCAACATCTATATTGCTTGCCTTGGTTCCTGACCAATGGTGGTTGGCAAGATATCCACCGAAGCACCATTATCCATAAGGACCCTTTTAACCGGGTTGTTTCCTATTATAGATGTTATGACCAGCGGGTCGTCATGAGGAAATTTTACACCCTATAGGTCAGAATCATCAAAAGCCATTATTACTCCTGTCCTGGCCCTCTTCGGGGCTTCTCCAATGATATGCATAACTTCTCTAGTATATGCTTTCCTGGAGTTCCTGGATAATCTAGCAGCGGTTGGTCCTCCAAAGATTATGTTTATCACAGGCCCTCGGGGTTGTGGTCCTCCAAAGATTGCATTTATGATTGGTCCCCTAGGCTGGGATTTCACCCCTAAACGTCCTGGTCCCTCCTACGATCTTCAAAGTTCTTTCTCCCATTGTTATTCTTATCTCTTCCTTCCCTGGTGTACTTGTTCAATCTTCCTTTCCGAATGAGGAACTCTATTTTATCTTTCAGTTTCCTACACTCATCGGTGTCATGACCAACATCCTTGTGAAATCTACAATATTTGCTCTTTTCTAGCTTGGCAGGATCTGCCTTCAACGGTTTAGGCCAATGAATATCTTGGTCTTTCTCGATTTCCATGAAGATCTGGCTTCTAGGAGCATTCAGCTTAGCGTATTCAGCGAACTTTTGCCCAGGTCCCTTCTTAGGGGTTGAATCAGGGTTTTGCTCAGTTCTAGGATACTTGTCCTTAGTGATATATTCCAGATCAGTTTTCTGCTTCTTGCCTCCAGCGAGCTCGTTGCTCACTACGGTCTTCCTCATGCTCTCTTCCACCTTGATGTACTTCCCGGCCCTATCTTGGAGCTGCAACATGCTTTCATGGGGGCATTTGGCCAAAGAAATCTTGAAGAACTCATCCCTAGTTCCCTTTTGCAGTGCTATCATAGCTACCTTGTCATCAAGGTCTGGGACTTTTAAAGCTTCCTTCGTGAAACAATTCGGGTAGTCTCTCAAAGATTCCTTCGCTCCCTGCACAATGCTCATGAGGGATGCTGAACTTTTCTCATGCACTCTCCCACTGATGAACTGCTTAATAAAAGCCTGACTTAATTCTCTGAAGGACCGAATAGAGTTCAGGGGCAAACGACTATACCATCTTTGAGCCATACCTGACAGGGTTTAAGGAAATGCCAGACACTTAATAGCGTCATTCACAGGCTGTAACAACAGTGCATTGGAGAAGGTCTTGGCATGATTAACAGGATCTCCCGTGCCATTATAAGCTTTGATAGTGGGCATCTTGAACTTCCTTGAGATATGGGCATTCATTATCTCTTCAGTGAATGGTGGAGTAGGATCATCAGGATCTCCAAAGGGAAGAAGATTGATTGGATCAGCTCTTGGGACTACAGCCCTTCTTTGTGACGGACCATCCAGGTCTATGATTGGAGGAGGATTTTTTCCCCTAGGTGGTAATGGGGGTCTGGGAACCTGGTGCGCCTCCAAGTCGCGCTTTAGCCTTTGAATCTCAGCCTCATGGGCCTTGATTCTCTCCTGCACTTCTTGGGGATTCACCCCCGGGTGCTTCTAGGACGTTGGTTACCATCAGCCATAGGCTCTTTTCCAGAACATCTCCTTCTTGGGGCCACTTCATCATCCGAGGATTCAGAGTCTCTCTTAGTATAAGGACCAGAAAATTCCTGATCATCCGGGATAATAGCCAAACCTTGTATGTAGGGGGTGTTCACCCTCGTGCTTCACCCAGTCCAACATGTCCACTTCCTCCAACCTTGGGGTAAAGGGGCATCCCATATGGGGGGTTAGTAGTCACAATAGTTGAATACTCATATCCAACGGGTCGAGAATTCACAGGTGTATGTAGCTGCTGAAGTTGGGAATTCGTCCCTTGAGTAGCCGAGGGAATCGTCCCTTGTGGCTGAGGTTCAGTTGCCCCTAACTGGGCTTCTCCTTGGGTGGCGGCATAGGTTGAGTGTATAGGTACCTCCACGGTTGACGAAATCGCTTGGGTTGTCCCCGCGGGTGTTCCTCATTCAAGGGTGCTGCTTGTTCTCCATGTTCTCGCCATGGTTGTTGTGTCTTCCCACAGACGGCGCCAAATGTTATGGATAAAAAACTAAGGTATATTAATTGCTCTGCTTATTTCTAGGGAACGTGAGCTTCGAGGCTCGATTTGACTGCTCTTGTGTTTCGTGACTCAATCTGCCTTAACAAGATGCCTACGTACCTTGCTGATTGCCAAGGATCAAGTCAAAAAATGTAGTTCTGATCTGTGGGGTGAGGTCCCTTATATAGATGTTGGGAGTCCTTGAATTGGACTTGGGTTAGAAGACTTGGTGGGCAAGTCTCAGAATTAGAATAAACTTTGGAGTCCTAAGAGGCATGAAGTTGATTCCTTATCCCACCAGGTTCCTTGGAGACCGATCTACAAGGATTTATTTCTCCACTAGGACTCATCTTATTAGCTGACTTATCCCTTATTAATTAATTACGAAATTAATTAATATTCAGGGTTTTGGGCCTTCTCAAATGGGCCTAGCTGTTGGCCCAATTCTGATATGATTAATGTAACATTAATTACATACCCAGGCCTTATTTTCTTCCCTATCATCGGCGTATCATTCTTTTCACTTGCAACATAGTGAGAAACTTATGTGTTTGTTTCTGACCACAAAGAATTACTCTCTTATTATCGGGTCCTTTCAAACTAACTCTCTTCAGTCTACAATTAATCTGGGCATCATATCGAGTCAACCAATACATTCCTAATATCATATCAAATTCTCCCAACTTAAAAGGAATAAGGTCTGTAACAAAAGGTTTTCCTTGAATCTCTATCGTATAATTAGGACATACTTGACTAACAAATATAACTTCTTGGTTTGCAATTTCTACCATCATATCCTCATCAAACAACAATAATTCTAATCCCAACATATTCACGAAATTCTCAGATATAAAAGATCTAGTAGCGCCAGAGTCAATTAACACACACACTTAAAGAATTTATCAAAGGCGTACATGTGATTACGTCATTATCAGTGATAGCATCCTTAAGAGTCATGTTGAAGGTTCGTGCAATAGGTTTGTTGTTGGTGTTATTGACGCTGCTTGAGTTATGGTTGCCTTGAGCTGAGGGTGCCATAAATCTGGGTACCTCACTTTCCTTTCTGGCATGACGATATTCGCGAGCGTATTGTCCTTTCCTTTCGCAGCTGTGATAAATGATGGCCTTTTCCTTGTAGCTATTAGTATAATGGCCTTTTTTCCCTCATACTTAGCACGTAACATTCTCCTGGTGGTATTGTCCATCATGCTTTCATCCACAAGTTTTACAATCTGGCATTAGAGGTCTTCCTTGAAGTAGATTTGCTGTTTGAGGGGCCCGATATCTGGTCTTGTTTCATCGGTTATCTTGGCGCCCAAACCATTGGTTATCAATCTTCCGATCTATTTTTATGAATGGTTTCTTGTTCTTATTTCCATCAAATTTTCTTCCAAAATTCCCACCATTGTTTGAAAACTTCCTTTTTACACTTCCTTTGCCCTTGGGATACAGATCATTCCCGCTTTCTACGATCAAAGCTTTATACAAAAGAGTCACGTAGCTAGAGATCTCAAGTACCGCTACTCGATTCTGAATCCATGGACGCAGGCCTAGTTGAAATCGCCCAACTATCTTTTCTTCAGTGTCCACATGATAGGGTACCAATTTAGAGAGTTCTAAAAACTTATTCTCGTATTCAACAACAGCCATGTTTCCTTGCTTTAACTCTAAAAATTTTAATTCCATCTGTTGTTTTAGATGCTTTGGAAAATACTTCTCGAGGAATAAAGAAGTAAATCTTTCCCACAGCATTACCAGGGTTTCTTCAATGGCTCTCTTAGCTTCCCACTAACAATTAGCTTCACCTTTCAACATAAAAGCAACAAAGATGGTTTTCTTGTCCTCTTCCAATCCTACAATTTCAAAGTTTTTCTCAATTTCTCTGAGCTAGATTCTAGCTTTTATGGGATCAGTTGTCCTATTGAACTCAGGTGGGTTCAAGGATTTAAAAGATTTAAAAGTTACAGTAGACTAAGCCTGTTCTGCTCATGGCCTCCTCGGGTCAGGTAGTAGATTCTGAGTTTGTTGTTATAGGAATGCGAGTAAAAGAGCGGTTAGGTCATTATTGATTGGAGGTGGATTCTAGTTTTGATTATTTCCTTGATCTAGATTTTCGACCTTGTTCCTCCACTGGTTGAGGTTGATGTTTCCACTATCTTCCACCTTAGAGGTTAGTCTTGGGTTATTTGGGGGTCTTCCCCTTCTTTTCCTAGGTGGCATCTTTTCACTATTAAGAAGAAAATAATAATTTTAATCAAATTGAACCAATATGGTTTAATAGCAGTTATGAAACTCAAATACTATTGTAATGTATAAACTAGTTAAATCTCAATGAATCTTATTGAACTTGTCAAATCCTTTCGGGAAAATATATTGACGATACTTATTTCTTAAGGATTCTTTTAAAACCAATAATTGAGAAGGGGTAAGAGTTGAAACCGTTTTTATTTCTATAACATCTCGAAATCTGAGGTCAGGATTGGGTGTCACCAAACAACTTAAAGTCGTATAAACCTGTATATTAAAATAAATATACAGATAACCCCTCAATTCTGGATCGTTTACGAGTTATGGTATAAAACAAGAATCTAACCATATATAATTTATAACAACTAAATAAAATTTTATTACCTTTTTACAAACTTCCTCGTCTAATTCACTTTGACATCTCTAACTTCCTGCAGCTGGGATCTCTCCAACTTTGTTGTCTATTAAGAGCTGTTCACTTTTATCCTCATTCGATACTGAAAGAAATAAGATTTCACAAAGCAAGAGTGAGATAAAAAATACCCAACAAGTATTATAATTGGTTTCCAAGTATCATTATCAAAAGAAACTTCTGAAAATAGTCTTTGAATGATTTTATAAACATCTTTCATTATTTGAAACAGTTGAGCGAGAAAAACATTGGCCCTTATTAGCCGTCAATCATCAATCAAAAATCAATAAACAGTTCACTAATCCATCTCCCGAATCAAATCTTTGGTTGATTTTGCAATCATTAAATTTTTCAAGAAGGAATGTCGTTAATAGCGATCTACAATAAAAATTAGACCGGACACTAGAAACAACATATGCACTATACCTTGCTGATTAGTCAGGATACAGTGTTGTTCTATACCTACCTGTATAGACCCTCCAACATATCGGGTATCCAGGAATTATGGCCTAATAAATAAGGGTCCGGTCCATCCCCGGCCCATAAGGTCCAGTTCATTCATGGCCCTCATCATATCCGTCCAGTTTGTAGAGTATTTTGATATCAAATCATTTTGATTTCAAAATATCTTGATTCAGGGTTCGTAAATAACCCAGAACAATAGGTAATTTGCTCAAGAGATCACCAATAATAATTAGGAACAAGAATAAAAGGTACTTGCATAATTAAGAGTAATTGCAGCAAAATATAAAAAACATTTAACTATTATGAATTTAGAATATGGAAGAAATACTTGTAATATATCACAAGAAATTTCGGGAATACTTGCCTCAATTGATAACCCTTTGATCTTTAAATATCTGCCATAATACCCAGTTTCGGTATATCTGTGTTTTCATTGACATGCTATCTGACCCTTCTTGTCAAACACCATCATTTGTTTATCTTATCTATGTATTTACTCGTCTCATGTATTTCATATAAACAAGCTTTACTTCTAAATTTCTCTGTCTGGCTTTGAACGCCTCGAACTATGTGTATCTATTATAAAAGATACCATTTTAATTATCTGACAATATATAATTATCTATTATACGTATATCCTTATCGTCTACCCACCCGGTAATAACAGATAAGGATCATATTTTAATCAGATAATGTTTAAAAGACACGTGGACTAATAATTCACATAACAAATAAACAAATAAGGCACGTATTACAGAATTCATATAACATATGATTCAGTTCGTCAAAACATTGAACTCGATGCGTTTAAAATTGAAATCGAGTCAAATTATGAATTTCTTTTTATAATTACGCAACTCAGAAACGTTTACAAAATCAAGCGACCTTTCGAAATGAAATATTTTATGTCTCAAAAGTACTTTTAATAGAAGCATGATATTTTTCTAAGTCTAGACGCGTTCGTTTAATATTAAATGGACGAACGGTCTCTTTATTATGAATAAAATAAGAATAATTTAACTAATAATAATAATTAAATTTCAAATACCTTTACATTATTTTTAAAAGCTCAAAATAATTTTTAAATTATTATTTGGCTTGATTATAAATAATTACATTTTATTTAACTATTGATAGAATTAATTAATTAATTAAACAAATTAATCAATTAATTAAATCCATAAATAATTATTTAAAATAAATTATAAATAATTAAATCAAATTTTTATTTTTTGAAAATAATAAAAGAAAATATTTTTTCTAGAATTAAAATAATTCAATTAATTATTTGAAATAATCAACTTAATTAAGAAATGTAGAAACAGTTTTCGAAATTGGGATTTGGGAACTAAGGGATCAAACCGGGGTTTTAAACCTGGGCGTCCAAGAACCAAAACGGGTCGTACCCGGGTCGGGAAGAACCGCCCAGGTCCGCCGGGATTTTGCAGAATCCGGCGACCGGTCGGAATTCCGGCCAGGGTCCGTTCTTAACCCTTACCACACCGTTTCCATTCCTTTTTTTATCCAAAACAGATCCTTGTAGTTTCAGCCACCCAGAAATCCTTCCAACAACTCTGGACTAAGTCGGAATCGTTATTTCCGGCCAAATCCACGAGCACCGCCGGGTAGCTTCGGCCAAATAACAATTTTGGTTCAAATCAACACTAAAATCGGCAATCAATAGCTCAAAATAAAGCTTATGACCATTAAAATCTAATCCAAAAATCAGAACATATAAACAATCGATAATAAATCCATAAAAATGAATCAAAATTTTAAACAACCCATGAACTCAACTTAGTACTTCTGGGAATCGTTTGGTTCAAATAGATGCAGGAATCGATTGCAAATAACACAAGGAATCTATACCAATCATCAAAATCATCCAATAACCCCTAAATCAAAAACCCCCAATTCGAACATAAACCCTAAAAATTAAAATTTAAAAATTACCTATCGTTTAATGATTTTGATGATGGATATTTGTAGTATGGATTGTGGGCTTCAAATTGGTTACTCATACTTCGATTTCTGAGATACACATCACCTTCAAATGATCGATTGATTCTCAAGAACACCAAGAATAATTTTCAGATTTTTTTATTTATTTTTCTAATTTTTTTATAATTAAATAATAATTGAATAATAGATAAATTTTATTTATAGTTATAAAAATAATATCCCCAAAATTATTTAGGGCCTAATTATATCATTTAATAAAAATATTTTGCCCAAAATTAATAATTTACAGGGATCAATTTTTAATAAAATAAATACAATAATTATGTCACAATTTCCCAAAAATTACGAATAATTTAAATATGCAAGAATATTGAATATTTGAAAGTCCCACGATTTTATAAAAATAAAAATACGATTTTTGTGGGCTTTGACGTCCTGGTAGGGGGCCGGAAAGTAATTTTCCACGAAATAAAACATTTTCTAAATTAACCGGATGTTCGGAAAATCAATATGATATACACCATATAATGAAAAATAAGGCCAATTACTCTATACGAAATATCAGTTATTAAAACAAAACCTGGATAGTATAATTTTTATATAAATCCATTTAACCCGTAATAAAATACCAAAAAAAACCCGAACCACATAGAACACATGTAGCACATATTAGATAACCTTTTATGATCAATCATAATTTATAATATCATAAATCACATATTACTCATTTAACATAACACAAAACAGTCAAAATTTCTCAGGTTGACCTTTCAGCCTTACAACTTTTCATAAACTATAACTCACAACATCAATCATTACTCAACAGCCTCTTACTGACATCATACCAGTGCTCATACCATCTAACTCAAGTCTCTATTTCATATATAATGGAGCTAAATTACTCTTCCCGGGTATACACATATAGACACCCTATGGACCTGCTACACGTGTGGCGGTAAAGCCAACTTACTCACAATCTTCCTTCCTATCTTACTATCTCAAAAGGACCAACATAATACATACTAACCTTCTTTTCTTTCTAATTCTAATAATTCGTGGTCTTGAACGCTTTCAACATTTACTGGTTGTTGGACCTCATTCCTCACATGTTTATTTTGTTTAATCAGCATAGCTTGTAATCGCTTCCGATCGCATTCGAGGCTTTTTAATCGTTCCCTTACTCTTCTCGTCCATCTGCGAATGATATACTGAGATCATGGCGCATCGGTTTCTAAACATTCTCGAAATTAACTCCAGAATTAAGAATTAAAGAGAAAATCTCGACTGGATACGATTAATGTACAAATTTGTTGTCATCCCATAATATCCTTTGAATCTCAATTGAATATATTCGTCGAACGAAACCTCTTACTATTTAGAAGAAATATACTAACCTAGAGATGTCACAACAATACTTTAACTCATGTTATCCTTTATTTTGGTTCTAAAAAGTTCCTATACGAAATTTATTACAATTCTCTTCCTTGATGTTAAATCACATATAGCATTCATTCCTGTCTTCATGCTATATTATCAGAAAGTCTTCTTCTACACTTATCTCTTATATTATATTCTCGGAATAACTTGGATCTCTCGAGTTATCGATGTTTAGCCAATTCCTATCTTTTAGTTTTTCCTTACCTGGTGCCCGTTCATCCATGGATGGTATATACTATTTCGATTTAACATGGTTTACTACATTCTCAATACCTCTGCCAATACCTTAAATCAGATAACGATATCGATCAATTACAATCCATACTTGAATCTGATAAAGTACCACACTCTCCCTTAAGCAATATCGAACTTATTGAATGAAGTATTCACTAATAAAAGAATGATTAGGTTTGGTTAACCTATCTATAATAACTCAAATAACGCTTCCTTCATCTCTGGTTCTCAAGCGATTCTACTATATCGCCCCTTAACAAACTAAATTTATTTTTGAAACGGTTACAATTGTGGCGCCCCAAAATCCGGGGTCAGGGATCTCGGAGGCCACGCCATCTCAATCACTATAAACCACATACCTCGCATCACAATATATAAATACTCACATTTTACGACCCCATACTTATCACATACACACTTACAAGTTATTGTCTTAGAAACGAACCATTCATTACTAGAGTAAATCAACCCACAAAGTGATAATTATTACAACCCAAAAGTAATTAAGTCTTATCGGGGAATAACCTTTAAGTAAGGCTAGTCCGTCGACCAAATATACGTTTCTTATTTATTACCTTACATAAGTCATACTAATAAATAAGCTGAACTAAAAACAACTGAAAACCAATCCAGCTTATTCGGACTACCTGTGGTACCACACCAAACAACCTACGGAACAGCTGGCCATTTCCTACCAGTTTCCTGGCTGTGAGTCTCATGGTAGGCATCTAGATTCACTGTTGTATTGTGTCAATTTAAGAAAACAAGTGTGAGCTATAATGCTCAGCATAATAATGTACAGTATGAAAAATGACTGTATGATAAACTCACATAAAACATCACATATGATGATTATGTTTTATTCAAAAAAATAGTTTTCCTAGGTGATACACACCTTCTTATGAAAACAATCCATTAGTGGATTTTATTATCCCGCGAATACCTTAATAGTAAACCCAGCACCTAGTCTTGGGTTACGGTATTGCATCACAATTCCAATTGGAAGAATAGGACATTCGTTGGAGCCATCGCATACGATGATCAGTCGTACTACGATAATAGTAACCTTTTCTACTATTTGAAGGACGACACCTTCGTATCCCAGTTATCAGCCTTGCCGCATTCGGGCTATGTGTCCCATTTTGGGTATACACATACTTCACAAGTTCCCTAGTACACAGAGTACCTTCGCCTGCGCTACCTTTGGTAGTCCATATAGCACACATAGTACCAGAGTCTACCCCTCCCTTGTCCTTTTTAAAAGAATTCTATCATATCTCAAGAACTCGAACCACATCGAAGTTCCCTCAAATGTTTTGCTAGTTGATAGGCACAGTTTTACCTCATATATATATATTGTTAGGTCACACACACTGTAGAAGGGGGTTGAATACAGTATATACTACAATCAAATCGAATTAAGAACACAAGTATGAAACACATAATAATCTTATTAATAAAACGGTATTACAATGGAACCGTTCTCTCTCAGTGATGAACAAACATCACGAGAGCTGCTAGGGTTACAATGAATAATATTCTCAATTAAGATAACACTTATAGTGTAAACCCCATGTTGTGTTTATATAGACACACGGTTACAAGATAAACTTCTAATTGATATCGAATATAAGTCTGCATCCTAAAATATATCAACTAGTTATCTTTTCTTCCAAGTATTATATTTTTCATAGAATTCTTCTCCATGCATATCTCTTCTTGTGTTTGCCTTAATCTTCTTTCCTTCAATCAGCCGTCTTCCTTATCTGAACGTCTTCTTAAGTCCTGATATTATCTCCTGATAAATATCTTCTGATATCTTAAGTTCTGATAACTTAAGTTCTGATATCTTAAGTTCTGACTTCAGTATAAGTACTGATTTCTAATTAATCCTGATTTGTCCTGTTAGTTAAGATCTATAAATTAAACACAAATCATTATTAGACATGACATCACAAATATATCTAACAATCTCCTCCAACTTGTAAATTAGCATAATATACAAGTTCAATAGATATTTGATGATGTCAAAAACATTAAGTACAAATGCATATGAGAATTTGACTAAGCAACTACAACTCACAGTATTTGTAGCTTTTACCATCCTTAAAGTCTAATATCAGCTTTAGCCTGTTTATCCTTCAAAATTTAACAGCTGTAGTTCTTGACTTGGCTTCAGTGTGTGATCTCTCTGATGTCAGGAGTTGTTCTGAGATAGTTCTTCAAAAGAGTTCTCTCAGCATATTCAAGTTCATTTTACATCCTCCTTTTTACATCTTTAAGTTCAACTATATCTTCACCTGTTTGAAAGATAGCAGCCCTGAGATCATTTATTTTTGCTTTCCTTATATCCTGATCCAGTCTGATGACATAGGTTTTATCAGACTCTAGATTGAATTCAAGACCTTTAATACCAAGAAATGTAGTGATGATTTTGGCGGTATTTTGGCTTCATCTCAACTATATCACCATTGTGAGCTCTGTACTTAGGATAGTATGGCCTGTCAGACTTCACAGAGTAAAGTTTCTTCTGCGTTTGAATATCAGATTTTAAGTAACTGGTAGCACCATCTGTTGATCTGTTTTTCACTTGAAGTAGAAATAACACATGTTGCAATTCTTCAAAGTACTTCAAATGAATAGCATTCTTTCTAATCTGGAATACCCTCTCATCTGTCATGAAATATAGCATGATATCTTCTTCCAGTGCAGAGTGGTAGACCATTTGTACAGACTCCAAATAATTCAATCTTTCAGGAGTTATTCCTACTCCTGGTTCACTCAAAGAAGTTGGATCATAGGTACTCTCTTTTCTTTAGAACTACCCAATCCTGATTTGTTTCTAGCTTCCTTCCCTCTAATAACTGTTGCTTCAAAACCACTTGATGTAGTCTTCAAAAGTTGTGTAGATTGTTGAGCTTTAGTAAACCCAGGTAGTAGAATTTTTGAAGGTTTAACATGAGCAATATCAGAGGTTTGCTTTTCTTTATCTTCTGATATCAAGCCAACTTGAGCTCTGTCAGAGGTTGCTTGCTTCATTGTAATATCAGAATTTACTAAGTCCTGAACTTGAATAACATGAGCTATATCAGAGGTTGTTTGAATATTCTTTTTCTTCAAAATCAGACTAGTATCTTCATCAGATTTTACTTCCAGATCCATGATCGGCATATATACCTTTACAGGTTCATCAATTTTTGCTTTACCCTTGGATCTAGGATCAACTTCCACCTGTGATTTCTCTTTAATCACACGCCCTTAGGCTTAGGTGGTTTCTTTGCAATAACTTGAGCTTTAGACTTTGACTTAACATTTTCTACTTTAAGTCTGGCTTCTTCTTCCTTCAGACTTTCAATATCCATGCCTGGATTGTCCTTTACGAATAGCCTTTTGGAAATCTCTTCATCAAGTTTCAAAGTTTGTTCACTAGAACTCATCATCTTACCAGTATCAGAACTTGTTCTTCTCCCAACATCAGAACTTGTTCTCTGTGTAGAAGTCCCTACTTTCCTAAATGAAGAGCCTTTTCCTTGACCATGACCTCTACCTCTTTCAGAGTTTCCCTGGTCATCATTATCATCATTCTTACCCTTCAGTGGTTGATCAGTTTTGCATTTGGACTTAATCACTTTCTCCCCCTTTTTGGCATCATCAGGTAGAAGGAGAGAGACAAGCAATTCCACAGAGGTTTGGATTTCATTGAGTTGATCTTGTTGAGCAGCTTGATTCTTCAAAATATCATTTATTTCAGCTTGCTGCTTTTCTTGAGTCTTTTCTATATACCCAATGCGGTCAAAGGTTGGCTTAAAAAACCTGTTCTTTTCCAATTTGACATTCATGTCTTACTGAATCAGGGTTTCTTGAATTTTGTTCACCTTGGCTTGAATTATTGAGTGTTGACCTTGAAGGTGCCTTGTACTCAATGCAGTAACTCTAAGCTGTGCTTTGAAATCATCATTCACCAGCATCTTATCAGCTTTAGCCAGGTGCTCAGCATGAATATTTGTAATAGGAACAAAATCAACTTTGTTCCACTCCTTGATCTATTCTTTTCCTCTTGGAGTTTCACTCCAAGGTATTGGTGCATCCTCTCTCATAAACTTTTTAATCAAATCAGCTTTATTAACTGGTTGTAGAGGTGCATGTCCTGAAGGACCAGCTGCATCAGCATTTTCATTTGTAGCAGCTTCACTAGTATTTTCAACATTTGCAGCATCAAAACTTACAGAGCCTGCAGAATCAGCTTCCTAGGATAAAATGATAGTATGTGAGGCTATAGAGGTTTCAAAATCATCCTCTAAGTTCTGATCAACATCCAAATTTTGATGTTCACCTAATATCTAATCTTCAACATCTAGATTCAGAAGAGGTGTTGTTGGAATATCTGCATTGAAATTAGTATCTAAAATTGGTGTTGATGTTGGAGTTTGTTGAAGAATGGTTGGAGCTTCCAAGTACAGAATCTCAGACACAACCAAGTTGTGAATATCTATTTCAACACTTGTACCTAGTTCTTCAGCATGTACTTGTTCAATGATAGGAGACACAAGAGGTGTAGGCACTCTGTCTTGAGCAGTGTCTTCAGCTTGAATTGGTGACAGTGGAGGTGTAGATGCAGTGGCTTCAGCAAATTCTGGTTGTGTAGATGGAAGGGATTCAATCACAATTGGCTCCTTTGGGATCAGAGATTCCTGATCCCCTTCCTTAGCTGCTGCTTCCACATCCTCTGAATCTGACTCAACTGTGTCCCTGTTAGCTCTTTGTTTCTTCCATCTCTTCAAGGGTGGAGAGACGGTGGGAGGTTTGTCATCAGAAGTTATCTTTCTAAGCCTTTTGAGTGGCCTAGAACTCCTAGTTTCTTGAACTTTCTAAGAAGAGACCTTCTCAGCTACTTTTGCAACAGGTTCTGATATATGAACCTGTGCCTCATCTTCTGATTCATCTCTCAGAATCATCCTCCTTCTTTTCTGTTGTGTCTGAGGTACAGTCTTTGTCCTCTTTGATTTAGAAGAAGAAGGATTTACTGTAGGTGTTAATGGTTGAGTGGAATGTGCTGATGTTTGTGGTTGTTGAGTGACAGGAGTAGGTACTGATGGCTGTTGTGTGTTGGTGGGTTGGACATCAGGATATAGCAGGGAATATGTAGCAGCATCAGCATTTACAAGAGCTTGCTTTACTCATAAAGGAATGCTAAGGGGTCTCAAAACTCCCTTCTTATTTTTAGCAGTGAAAAGATTAGTAAAAGCCCTTTTTGCTAACCTAAAAGGTTCTATGAGTTCACCTGCTAGTTTTGGTTCATCTTCTATACAGTAAATGTAAATTAACTGACCGAACCTAGCAAAGTAAACTACATTCCTGTCCTCTTTCATTCTATCTCCTATAAAACATAACACAGTCTTTGCATAATCAAAATGAGAGTGGTTTAGGAGTGCATAACCAATTTGTTATGTCAGAATAGGAACGACATCAAAATTTGAGCATTTGTTGACCCAACTTAGCCAAACTCTGTTCATACCCAAGATTAGCCATCATTTGTTGTAGCAAGGGCTCCTCCAGAACAGAACTGAATTGACAGGATTCAGGTAGGTGTAGAGCTTTACGAACTGCTCCTGGAGTACCAACATACTCAACCTCATTTGCTGTAAATACGATGCTTGGAGTCCCATGCTTACCACCATCATCATAATGTCCAGTACGCCAGAATGTCAGAACTTGAGTTCCAGATATACTGGATGGCTGTGTCAATGCAGACCCAATTTCACTATGAGATAAGAAATCCTGAATAAAATGAAATTCAGAAGGAGCTTCACTCTTAGTGAGAATGGTAGCATAGTTTTTGTGGACGAACTTTGCTCCATCAAAAATTATATCCTTGGGTGCCATTGAAAATGAGTGAGAATTTAGAATGCCTGAAAAGTGTTTGATAAAATGTCTGTATTGTAAACCATCAGAAAATATGAGAGAATAAGAAAAAGTGAGAGAGTAAGTAGAATAGAAATGTATATAAAATATTTGAAAATCTTTTATCTCTTTTACTTAGACACCCCACATTTCAACAGTTATTGAGAAGTGGAATAGACGTTACACCTGTCAGGCAATGCAGCGGTTAAGACAATAGTTAATGGGCAAGGGAAATAAGTAATGATTACTATGCACATGCAGTTTTTCAAAAAGAAACTGTTCCCACTAAACAAATGATTATGACTGTCTTTATCTCACATAAACCAATATTCTGATAAAATATAACCATTCAAGTATTGACTTAAAAATAAATCAAGTAAATAAATACTTCCATGTAATTCTTCACACAAATACTGATATGGTTTCAACAGAACTTAATCATCAAAACTTCCATCAGAACTTGTCCTCAGAATTTATGCAACTAACACTTAAACCGTTCATCTAAAACAACTTTGATCACCACAGTAATTTTCATCATTCATATGGAGTGTAAGTGTGTGCATTAAGCTAAATATTAGAAAAAGAGTAAAGTCTGATTCACTTCAGTACATCTTAGAAATAAGGCGTAACTAAGAACTTTGCTCAAAATCTGTCATTAGTCTGAAGTCTACTATAGAATGAATTCATGCATGAGTCCACCTCAACTGTTTTGTGCTCATTTTATGCATCTTTTGAAATTCCTTTTTACAGTGGCTTCTCGGTATAAGTGAGTCACGGCTGCTTATCAAAATTTATGCTGTTATCAGAGTATTTCTCCAGTAATCAGAGAATGTGAAAAGTCACTAAGAAAATTTTATTTTGCTTTTCTAATGCATATTACTTAATACCAACAATGCACTTGGGTCTTCCCTTTCACATACATTTTTCCCTAGATCTCAAAGGATTACCTGATATTTATTTCTTTTCTTTTCTTTTTCTTTTAATAAGTGAGGCTTATAAGCACTTAGTACACCCATAAGATTTACAAACATCAGAACTTAACAGATAAGAAGCACCATTCTAGTTTTTGACTTAGTAATAAGATACACAAAGTAAACCTAACCAAGCTCAATATCAGAATTTGCTTGCGTAAAAAGATTTCCACATAAACAATTACTTCAAACATGGGATCTTTAGTATATTAAAGACTACTAGGTCAGAATCTAGCACAGTTATCCTCATTGGATTGAATAGTTACAGAAACATTCATATCACTATCAGAGTTTATAAATTCACATCAGACAACAATCAACACTTAGGTAATTTCAATTTAAGCACAGATTACATAAGATAGTAATATCTGTAAATACTGATCATAAAGTCTGATGTATCAGAACATAAACTAAGTAGATTTAGAGAAAGAACCTGAAACCATTCCAAGTTCATTTACTAATCTTGTAAAAGTAGCTTAACATAGTGGTTTTGTGAAGTTATCTGCTAGTTGTTGATCTGTTGGAACAAAATGCAATTCCACTGTACCTTCCATCACATGTTTTCTTATGAAGTGGTACCTTATGCTGATGTGCTTTGTCATAGAGTGCTGAACCGGATTACCTGTCATAGCAATAGCACTTTGATTATCACAGTAAATATGGATTTTAGAAAATTCTAACCCATAATCCAGTAGTTGATTCTTCATCCAAAGAATCTGTGCACAAAAGCTTCCTGCAGCAATGTACTCTACCTCTGCAGTTGATGTGGAAATTGACTTTTGTTTCTTGCTAAACTAAGAAACTAATCTGCCTCCATGAAATTGGCAGCTTCCACTTGTGCTTTTCCTGTCAATTTTGCACCCTGCAAAATCTGCATCTGAGTAACCTATTAGCTTAAAGTCTGATTCCCTAGGATACCACAATCCCAGATCAGCTGTACCCTTAAGGTACTTGAAAATTCTTTTCACAACTGTTAAGTGAGGTTCTCTTGGATCTGCTTGAAATCTTGCAAAAAGACAGGTAGCATACATGATATCAGGTCTACTTGCAATTAGATAGAGTAATGAGCCAATCATACCTCTGTAATCAGTAATATCTACTGATGTACCAGTATTCTTATCCAATTTTGTTGTAGTGGCCATATGAGTGGATGCACTTGAACAGTCTTGCATTCCAAATTTCTTCAACAAATTTCTGGTGTACTTAGATTGACAAATAAAAGTTCCTTCTTCATTCTGCTTGACTTGAAGGCCCAAAAAATAACTAAGTTCTCCCATCATATTCATTTGATATCTTGACTGCTTGGCAAACCTTTTACAAAGTCTGTCATTTGTAGAACGAAAAATGATATCATCAACATATATCTGCACCAAAAGTAAGTCCTTTCCATGGTTGAGATAGAATAAAGTTTTATCAATAGTCCCTCTGTTAAATCCACTTTCCAGAAGAAACTGAGCTAATGTCTCATACCATGCTCTTGGAGCTTGCTTAAGGCCATAAAGTGCTTTATCAAGTCTGTATACATGATGAGGAAGTTTTGAATCTACAAAACCTGGAGGTTGTTTAACATATACTTCTTCTTCCAATTCTCCATTAAGAAAAGCACTTTTTACATCCATTTGAAATACTGTAAACTTTTTGTGAGCAGCATAAGCTAAAAATATCCTTATGGCTTCCAGTCTAGCAACTGGTACAAATATTTCATCATAATCAATTCCTTTCTGTTGAGAATATCCTTTTACAACCAGCCTTACTTTATTCCTTGTATATGCCATCACTATCAGTTTTGTTTCTGAACACCCATTTTGTACCAACAACTGATTTGTTCTTTGGTCTTGGCACTAGGGCCAGACTTTATTTCTTTCAAATTCACTTAAATCTTCCTGCATTGCTTGCACCCAATCAGCATCTTGAAGAGCTTCTTCCACTTTCTTTGGTTCAGTCTGAGAAAGAAAAGAATGATAGAGACATTCATTTGATGTTGCTGTTCTAGTTCTTATACCTGCTTCAGGATCTCCAATAATCAAGTCAGGTGTATGTGCTTTAGTCCACTTCCTTGCAGATGGAAGATTATCTCTAGAACTGGATGCTCCCCCATGATCTATGCTGTCTCCATCAACATTTTCTGATGCTCCCCCTGAAATTATGCTCTCTTGTCACACCCCCAACTTAAATAGCAAAATAAATATAGTTATTACATCATTTTAATGAGTACTACACAACCAAAATCCAAGATCTTACAGTTTAGGGTTTGGAACAGCCCAACACTACCAACTATTACATCTGATTACAAATACCGAGTCCTCACACAACTATTATTACTTATTCTACCTGGGCTCGAACATAAGCATCCGCATCACAGGTCTTACGGGCAGTCTGCTTGAATCTAACCATGGCTGCTAGCTGTAATATCAGGGTAAAGCAAGAAGTGAGCCAAAAGCTCAACAAGTGCTAACAATACAACGCAAAGCATAAATCGAGATATACCTTTAGGAATGACAATGGAATGACATAATCAATGATAATCGAGAGATAAAACTTATGTGAGTTGGCATCATTATGCTTGCATCAAAACAAATTTTAAAACCATTCTTAATCAAAATCATTTTATGACGCTACGGATTACAGCCGGTGATCAGCCGCGAAGTAATCCCGAACCTCGCTGGGTTCTAAAACATTATTGGGAATCCCTAGGCAACTTTTAAGCCTAATATAAGTGTGGAAAGGACTCGCGTCTCAGTCCAGATCCACCATTCAAGAAAACATTTGTCCCCCTTTGGGACTGAAAAATCCACGTTTTAATCATTTTAAAAACTGATGCCGATTTATGACAAAATCTCTTTCGACTGTAATTATTTTTATCAAGGGATTATAGATCAACTTGAAACACTGGAAATATGACACTAAATCTCAGGGCCATGATCTACTAGACTTTACTATATTAGGGTAATTGAGAGGTTTCCATAAACAAGAACTTAGACAAGGAAATTAAGCCAGGCTATTGGATAAGATGAAAGAGTAATGCCAAACTAGGCTTAAAGCAACGGTTGTAGACAAGATATAGGTATTAGAACATCAAAAGATAGGCATCACTGGTTCCAATAGGATAAAGGTGTTAAAATATAAAGAAAGCGATCATCAGCTCAGTATATAACAAGGTATCAAGCTTTAGGGTAAGGATAGGGTTATCAAACAATCATGAATGTATTTAAGAAATGATTGGCTTTTAGGTATCAAGATAAAGTTTCTATCGAGGTTATTTCAAGAGTTGAATCAAAGCATCAGGGTACAACATCAAGATTTCTCAGGGATCAATAGCATGATAAACAAAAGGATCAATAAGATATTATAACGCATCTCTAATCTATCATGGCATTAAACTATCATGAAAGACTTTTGAACTACTTGCAATATGTACTCGAGGGTTCATGGCATCTCTATGTAACTCAAAGATAAACAAAAGATACGCTTGATTTAAATACATCAAAATGACTCAGGATAATTGCATCGATATATATATATGAACTGTTTACAGCAAATACGAAGGTCAAGTTGAATCACTTGCCTTGAGATAGACTGGTCTGGTCTGACTGGTAGGAGCAACAACTGGAGCTTCACTCGACTTTTAAGGCAAGTTTTCCCTCGTCTCGAGATCCTACATAAATAATAATAATCCTCATTATAATATATTCTTTCCATCTTAACCTATTTACAACCCGAAATTAAACATGGATGGCACTTAGGCCTATACACACTTAATTCATATCCAACATTTATATTTTTAAATGTACACACGTAGCCACATAATCACATATCGTATATTAATACCAAATAACATCACATACACCATAACGCCACACTAGGCTCGGATGATCTCGACTCACCACTTAAATTACTTGGTCGCTAACTAAACGAAGTCTTCGAATTTGGGCTTCCTAACTCAATGTGCCTTTCCTAAATTATCCAAAACCTATTGACCCTCACTTGTGCCTTTTGCTCTACTGACCTTATACTATCTTACAACTATGGTGGTCGACCTAATACTCACTTCTAAGTGTCCTAAAACTATGTGATAAGTGAAAGTGCTTACTGGTGCAAATTTCAGAATGGTAACTAAGGTTTCTTGAGTGCATTAGACACTCTTAAACTACAAGTTTTTCTTCAAAATTTTTACACAAGACTCTCCTGACCTAAGGGCATCTCATAAGCTTGATGTGGCTCAAAGGCCTGGCTTGGGCCTTCTTGGGCCTAAGCTAAAAGTCCAAGGTTCCCCTGTTTTTCTGGGCAGAAAATGCCCTGACTTGAATTAACTTGTGACACATGGTTCTAGCTCATATCCTATGAACTATGGTTGGAAAAACTTCTCTGACATACCCTCTAACTAAGGCCCAATTGGGCCTAATGAGGGCCTACCCATGACATGGCCAAATCTCCCTATTTCTAAGTTGCAACAAAACTGTCCCCTGCTGGACAGATTTTGTTATTCTACTTGTGCACCTAACCAAATGACATGCAAACTTCCAACCAACTCCTAAAACCTATTATATACTCCCCATACTAACTTCTGGTGGCTTGGGCCTCAAGGTGCACATCAATGACATGGTCAAAACTCACTCTAAACCTCAGGGTACTAAACTGATTTTTCTGCAGAAACTATAACTTCTCATTTTCCAAGATTTTGACTTGACAAACCCAACTAACAACAACTAAATACTTAAACCAAGACCTATACTTGGTATTCTACTGAACTAACTCCCTTTTTCTTAAAATACCCTTGGTGAGATCATCCTTACCTAAGGTGCAACTATGGCAAAACAAAAGAGACTACTCTTAACAAATCGCAAATCTTCATGCCTTTGAAACAACAAGATATATATTTTTATAAAAGATAACCACAAATTATTACCATGCAACAAGAAGCATAAATCAATATTATCACATTATTCCTACTGAAATTAAGGCTCACTAACAAAATCTTTCCAAATGATCAAAATTTCACAACAAACTAAGAGAATTCCACATGCATGCATGCCTTCGGGTTTTTCAAACCAAAACAACATGATTTCCAAATAAATTTTTATCATAATTCAACATGCAAGCCTAACATGGATTACAACTAAATGATCAACTAGCATGCAAAAGGATTTTATCAAGACTTTACTACAAAATTCATGTTATCATCACAAAATACACAAAAATGTTAACAAGGCAACAAAACACCATCCATTCGGCTCCTATCAAGTCATGGCCGAATGGATTAGGGTAAAAACAGCATTCGCATAGGTGTAACACTCTTATGTCTAGCCATTCTTGACCCTATGATACTATAACTCATGGTGAAAGCCTTAGATTCACAAGAATCAAGGAGGTTCACTTTGAGTTTAACAAAAACATCACCATGCAAGGTCAAAACATAGGTTTTTCACTCTATACTTTTGAAATATATAAGAATAACATATAGGGAGTAAAATTACTTGAATATAAGATGATTGTTTGGGTGAAAGAATGAAGAAATGAAGGGGATGGAGGGTCTCGGCTATGGGATGGCCGAGAGTGAGGGTTGAGCCGAGAGGGAGGGAGGAGAAAAGGGGAGGGTGGAGTGAAAATGGAGTGATCATCACTTTAGTTTTGTTTTTATGTCTTTGACTAGACTAAATGTGAGTGGATTTAGGAAATGACAAGAGTAACCCTCTAGCTAAAGTTAGGCAAGTTTGCATGCAAGGTCAAGGAGGTAATTTGGCTAGCAAAATGTGAGTTAGTGGGGTGGAGAATGTCTTCTTTGCCCTTTGGTTAAATAGAAGAGAGTTTGCATGCAAGGTTATTCATGTAATTTGATAATTATTAAGCAACTAATTTCCAAAGATTTATTTTTATATAATAAAGTACAAGTTCAAAAATTATAAAATTTATACCATAAAATAACTTGGATTTTTAGAGACTTTATAAAATCATTTTCAAAATTTGTGTACAAAATGTCTTTTAAAAGAAAATTTTTCCAAAGCTTAGAATATTCCTTATAAATCAAAAATAAAGAAATTAAATAAATTCTTGCTTTGAAAAATCATATACTACCCAAAGCAAATTTAAAATGCAGAAATTTTCACTCACACAAACGTACAAGCATTGAATATATTTTTATTTAACTTAATATTATTCACAAATAATATTACATAAAATGCCGGTCGTAACATCCTCTCCCCCTTAAGGGATTCTGTCCCCAGAATCTAAGAGAACAGATGAGGATACCGGGAACGCATATCAGACTCTAACTCCCAAGTCGACTCTTCGACCTTAGGGTTCCTCCAAAGTACTTTCACTAACTTTACTGATTTATTTCTAAGACTCTTTACTTGCCAGTCGAGTACTTTAACCGGTTGCTCCACAAATGACAGGTCTGCCTGAATTTCTACAGGTTCATATTCTATCACATGGCTAGCGTCAGGATTGTACTTCTTAAGCAACGACACATGGAACACATTATGCACATGCTGATACTGAGGTGGTAAGGCCAACTCGTAGGCCACCTTTCCTACTTGGCTCAAAATCTCAAAAGGACCTACGTATCTAGGTGCTAACTTTCCTTTCTTGCCAAATCTTATCAACCCTTTCCTAGGTGACACTTTTAGCAACACAGCTTCGCCAATTTGGAATTGAACATCCTTACGCGCGGGATCCGCATACTTCCTCTGTCTATCTTGAGCAGCAAGCAACCTTTTCTGAATTAACTTGACTGAGTCATGCAACTGTTATACCAATTCTGAGCCGAGAATTCTTCCTTCTCCTACTTCATCCCAACTTGTTGGTGATCTACATTTTCGCCCGTACAAAGCTTCATATGGTGGCATGCCGATACTGGAATGATAGCTGTTGTTATATGAAAATTCAATTAATGGCAGGTGGTCGTCCCAACTTCCAGCAAAATCGATTGCACAACTGCGCAACATGTCTTCAATTGTTTGAATTGTTCTTTCACTCTGGCCATCAGTCTGCGGGTGATACGCCGTGCTCATATTCAACTTCGTGCCAAGACATTCCTGGAATTGCTTCCAGAATCTTGAGTTAAATCGGGGATCTCTGTCTGAAACTATTGATACAGGTACTCCATGCCTTAATACGATTTCGTGCACATACAGATGAACCAACTTGTCCAGTGACGACTTCTCATTTATTGGAAGGAAATGCGCCGACTTCGTAAGACGATCAATTATAACCCATATTGCGTCATGTCCGGACTTTGTTCGTGGTAGTCCTACTATAAAGTCCATAGCGATGTTTTCCCATTTCCATTCTGGAATCTTCAGGGGCTGAATTAATCCGCTTGGTCGTTGATGTTCTGCCTTTACTTTCTGACAGGTATAGCACTTCGCAACCCATTCTGCCACGTCTCTTTTCATATTTGGCCACCAAAAGTTCTTCTTTAAGTCTTGATACATCTTGGTGCTTCCCGGGTGGATTGAAAATTTCGAATGGTGGGCTTCATGGAGGATCTCATTCTTTAATTCAGATACATGGGGAATCCATATTCTGGATGAAAACCTTAGTATTCCTTGCTCATCCTTTTTAGTATTAATCTCTTCTCCAGATAACTGATTTTTCTCTTTTTCCATTACTTCCTCTTGACACTTCTTTATCTTTTCCATTAGTGTTGGCTGAAAGGTCATTGCATGACAAACTTCTTTGACTTTCCCATAAGCACAAAGTTCCAATTCAAATTTTCCGATTTCTTCAGATAACTCTTTTGATGTTATCATTGCATTCAATCTTTCCTTCCGACTCAGCGCATCGGCCACTACGTTCGCCTTTCCAGGATGGTAATTTATCGAACAGTCATAGTCCTTAATCAATTCCAGCCATCTCCTCTGCCTCATATTGAGCTCTTTCTGAGTAAAAATGTACTTTAAGCTCTTGTGATCCGTGTAGATTTCACACTTTTCTCCATAGAGATAGTGTCTCCAAATCTTGAGTGCGAACACTATGGCGGCTAGTTCCAAGTCATGCGTCGGATACTTTAACTCGTGCGGCTTCAACTGTCTTGACGCATATGCTATTACCTTACTGTGTTGCATCAACACACAACCCAAACCCTTATGTGAAGCGTCGCTGAATATTACAAAATTCCCTTGATCATCTGGAAGTACTAACACCGGAGCTGTTACCAACTTCTGTTTTAACTCTTGAAAGCTATTTTCACATTCTGCACTCCATTCAAACTTTTGATTCTTTCTGGTTAACTTGGTCAATGGTGTGGCGATCTTCGAGAAATCCTTGACGAATCTTCTATAGTATCCGGCCAATCCTAGAAAACTTCGCACTTCCGTAGGAGTCCTTGGCCTCTCCCAACTCATAACTGCATCAATCTTCGCCGGATCCACTTTAATTCCATCATTTCCAATAACATGCCCCAAAAATTGAACTTCCTTTAACCAAAACTCACATTTGGTAAACTTGGCATACAACTTCTCTTGTCGGAGTATCTCCAATGCTATCCAGAGATGCTGCATATGTTCTTCTTCCGATTTAGAATAAATAAGGATGTCATCAATAAATACCACGACAAATTTATCCAAATACTTCTTAAATACTCGATTCATCAGATCCATGAATGCGGCCGGGGCGTTGGTCAATCCAAACGGCATTACTAGAATTCATAATGCCCATATCTGGTCCTAAATGCGGTCTTGGGATATCTTCTTCCTTGATCTTTAATTGGTGGTATCCCGATCTCAAGTCAATCTTCGAAAAACATTTTGCTCCCTTTAACTGATCAAAAAGGTCATCTATCCTTGGTAGCGGGTAGCGGTTCTTGATCGTTACTTTATTCAACTCCCGGTAATCTATGCATAGACGCATACTCCCATCTTTCTTCTTCACAAAGAGAACAGGTGCTCCCCATGGCGACGTACTTGGTCGTATCACTCCCTTATCCAATAATTCTTGTAGCTGGCTCGCCAACTCTTTCATTTCTGCTGGTGCCATCCTATACGGAGCCTTTGAAACTGGTTCCGTGCCTGGAGTAAGGTTGATCTCGAACTCAATTTGTCGATCTGGTGGTAAGCCTGGTAGTTCGTCGGGAAACACATCGGGGAACTCATTAACTACAGGAATATCTTCCATGCTGGGGCTGCCTCTCTCTGAATCCACTACATATGCTAGGAACGACTCACAACCTTTTCTAAGTAACTTCTTTGCCTGAATAATTGTAAGAAATAGTCGCTCTTGCCTCTGTCCCTTAAATACTACCTTCTCTCCACTCTTCGTCTTTAAATTCACTCTCTTGGTCTTACAATTTATCTGCGCGCTATTCTCTCCTAACCAATCCATTCCTAAGATTATATCAAACTCTCCCAGCTTGAAGAGTATCAAGTCGGCCGAGAACTTATATCCCGAAATATCAATCTCACATTTTGGACAAAATTGATTCACAGGAATCTTCTCTTGGTTCGCAATTACCACATTTA